>NC_087213.1:64566042-64616042 GCF_015104395.2 Macrobrachium nipponense | reverse complement strand
TTGGTAGGAAAAGGAGTTATAATCATGTCACAGGCAACTCGGGGCTCTTTTTGCTGATTCAATGGTTTGGGTGTGGTATTGAAAGCGTTGGGTAACTAGCAGCAGCTGGACGGTAGTAAGCTTCGAACAAGGGAGTTCGGTAGTTAACTGCTTGTCCGACGGTGCGCGCGCCGCGCGACTGGGAGGTGGGACTATATGTAAAAGGACCTCAGGTTTGTATAGTTAGGAAAAATGCAATTTTGAACAAATAGTTATTTGTTCCGGTACGATATACAAATCTTTCGGTCCTTTTACAATAGAAAGACTCACTTCTTGGTGGGAGGAATCTGAGTCTTTTGTGAACAGACTGGTGTTTGCCCAACCTTGGATTGCTTCCCTGGTCGTAAGAGCGAGGGAGGGTATCCTAGCCTCTGTCCAATTGATTGGGGTGTGCACCGCTGGATCAATGTTCAGACCTCTGGACCCAAGTAATAAGAGAGAGGCAAGCGTATCTCTTAAAACTACAAGCAAGAACTTGTTCCTGTTTGCAAGAGGCAACATAAAGTTATGGGTTTGTGTACGATATGTTCTTCGGCCATGCGCTGCCGAGCATGCATCCGTTATCTGTAATTTGGTATACGCTGTTGCTAGTCAGTTGGCTCCCGAGTATCCTGTAATAAAGTTCAGTCTCCAGGACATTGTATCATTGCAAACCCAACATGGGTTTGCCCCTGAAATGTGTGAGGCAGTAATGTCCTCGGCAGCGTTCAGATCCCGGAGACGTTCGATGACGTATTGGATTCACCTTAACAAGTTCCCGCCGCAGGATGTTGTCCTGCACATTAGGCTCAACTGTGTACCGGCGTTGCAACGCGCACTGGACGCTCGGTATTCAGATGCCAAATGGAATGCCCTCGCCCCAGACGCGGCTCTGGACGCCATCGGGAATATTGTGTTGCGGTCGTCGAATCAGGCAGTTCAGTGGTCTGAATTCTTTGCCCTCGCACAAGGGCGCGAGGAATCAGTGAGCGACTATTTTTCGAGGTGTGCTCAGAAGGCCACCGACTGTGATTTTGAGTGTCCCAAATGTGGGGAGAGTTTAATAGAGTACATGCTGTTGCGGAAAATAATGGTAGGCCTCAGTGACCCTGTATTAAAGAGGCATGTTTTTCAGGCATATGAGACATTTAAAAGTGTAGATACCCTTCAGGCACTGTGCTGCACTTTCAAAGCTGCACGCCAAGATGTTGAAAGTGTCCCGCGCGTCGCTATCAGTGAGAGGGAGTCTGCTGGCGCCTCGAGTGATGACGTCACAGGCATTGATGACGTAGAGCCAGACGTCGCGGTGTTGCGCGGCAATTCCAATGTAAAGCGTTGAGGAAATTGTGGGGGGGCGCCATCCCTTTGGTCGAGCGTCGTGCCCAGCAAGAGGTATGACGTGCCACGGGTGCCAAAAGATAGGGCACTTTCAGAAATGCTGCAGGAATACGAAGAAAGCGCCGCTTGCCTCGAGTTTAGCGATTGTTGCAGACACGCACCTCTCCCCCCACCCCACAATCAAGGCTTGTGTTTCCCATAGAAACGGGAATTCAGTACCCACACTCGTCGTAGCAGACACAGGAGCACAGATCTGCGTTGCCGGACCCACGATTCTCTTAAGACTGCAAATAAATTCCCTGGAGTTGCAGCCGCGAACAGGTCTGAGGGACGTAGCTGATCTCCGAGTGAGATGTCTTGGATCAACGGCATGCTTCATTGATATAGGTGGGTGACGCACGAAGCAGGAGGTTTACTTTGTGCCGACGGCCAAGAACTTCTATATATCGCTGAATGCTTGTAAGGAGCTGGGAATAGTACCCCCTGACTTCCCTCACCCCTACCATCTCGTTGCATCAGCTGATGTGCTTAATGAAGACGTCGCACGGCCTAACTCTCCTAAGACAATGAAGCCAGCCACCTTACCCATCCCGCCTGTGGAGGAGAATATACCGAGACTTGAGGAATGGTTATTACGGCATTTCTCTTCAACAACCTTTAATACAACCAGGGAACCGTTACCTGTCATGACGGGCAAGCAGCACCACATCCATTTGTTGCCTGATGCCGTGCCTTATGCCTGTCACGCGCCCGCGACAATCCCTAAGCATTGGGAAGAGGAGGTCAAGGCTCAACTTAACGAGGACATTCGGAAGGGCGTGATAGAACCAGTCCCAGTGGGGGATGCAACGGAATGGTGTGCAAGGATGGTCGTTGTCGCCTAGAAGACGGGTCAACCTCGCCGCACAGTAGACTTCCAGCGCCTCAACGCCCACTGTCTTCGGGAAACTCATCATACACCGGCACCCTTCGACATGATTTCAAGCATCCCCATTCATACGTACAAGACTACGGCGGACGCCCACTGGGGTTTCCATCAAGTGGAATTGGACGAAGACAGCCGCCCGCTTATGACCTTTATCACTCCATGGGGACGATACCGTTATCGTAGAACACCCATGGGTCACTGTTCGGCGTCGGACGCCTACACGAAAAGGTTTGATGATGCCCTGCAAGACATCACCAGAAAGCATAAATGCATTGACGACACTTTGCTATACGATCACAGCATTGAAGAGGCTTCTGGCATGTATATGAATTCCATGTCAACGTGCGCCTCTGCAAGGTATCACACTCAGCCCGAGAAGTTTAAATTCTGCAAGAGAGAGGTCACTTTCGTCGGTTATTACCTGGGATGGAGTCATACAAACCCGCAGACGAACGACTAGACGCCATTCGTAACTTCCATATGCCAGAGAAGCCCTCCATCACGGATATTAGGTCGTGGTTCGGGTTCGTGAATCAGTTAGCTCCCTTCCTTGCAACGGCGCCCATCATGGAGCCCTTTAGGGACCTCCTCAGAAAGCCCACTGGAAAAAACGTTTACTGGGATAGTCAGCTACGTGACAAACTCCGGCAGGCACAGGAGGTCATCTGTCAATTAGCCAAGGACGGCTTGGCATATTACGACAAAACACGCCCTACGACGATAATGACGGATTGGAGTAAAGAAGGTATCGGGTTCGTAGTCCTTCAGCAGTATTGTATTTGTCAGTCAGCTGACAGCCCCTTTTGTTGCAAGGGCAGTTGGCGCCTTGCCCTGTGTGGTAGTCGACACCTCACCTCCTCTGAAGCTGGGTATGCCCCCGTATAAGGAGAAGCCCTGGCAGTTACCTGGTGCTTGCGAAGGCCAGCTGTTCCTACTTGGGTGTCCTAATCTCACCATCATCACGGACCAACCGTCCTCTCGTCAAGCTGCTGGTGACAGAACCCTCAAGGACGTCATCAACCCAAGATTATTCAACCTGAAAGAGAAGACACTCCAGTTCAAGTTCCACATGAAATACCTGGCCGGAAAAAGGAACACTGCTGCAGATTTTCTTTCAAGGTACCCGACCATGCGAGCACCACGCGAAGCTTCTGATGTGGATTTGGAGGACGACATTCAAGTGGCAGTGGCATGTGCAACCGTGGCCGCCTTGGAACCGGATATCATCGTCTTGGATGAAGACTGCATCAGGAGCGCTGCATCTAACGACCCTGTATATCAGCTCTTGCTTGCAAGGGTTGGAGCGGGCGACTGGCCCCAACAGAAGTCGCAAGAACTCGCTTGCCTTCGCCCCTTCTTCAGCGTTCGGGACCGACTAGCCATTAACCAGGATCTGGTGACATACTCAGTGGACCAAGGATGTGTTCGCTTGGTTATACCCGAGGATTTACGCCGCCAGGTAGCCGCTAACCTACACGCAGGACACCAAGGCCTCGACTCGATGCTTAGAAGGGCCAGGCAGTCGGTCTATTGGCCGGGAATAGAAGGGGACCTTCAGCATTGCCGCGGCCCGATGCACTTCATGCGATGAACATGCCCCCTCACTGCCTCCTGAAGAAATGATAACACCACGCCGCCTGCGGAATATCCCTTCCAGCAAGTCGTCGCAGATATGTTCCAGATAGAAGGCAGTGTATACATGGTGTATGCGGATAGACTAACAGGTTGGTTAGAAGTGGCTCATTTCCCCAATGGTGCCACGTCTAACAAAATCAGTAATCACCTTCGATCATATTTCTCGCGTTGGGAAGCCCCGGAACAAATATCAACTGACAGAGGCACGAACTTGGCCAGCGAGGAGATGGAGGCCTTCTTCAGGAGATGGGGAGTCAAGGTCCGGCTGTCGTCGGCCCAGTATCCCCAGTCTAACGGCAGGGCAGAAGCAGCTGTCAAATCGGCGAATAGGCTACTCCGGGAAAATACGTTAAAGGGTGGAGCCCTTGAGTTGGACAAAACGGCCCTGGCGATACTTCAGTATCTCAACACTCCTCTCAGGGAAATTAACAAGTCGCTGTCTCAGCTTGCAACGGGTCACCAGCTGCGCGATGGGGTACCGACGGACAGGAGACACCTGTTAGTAGACAGATATTGGAGGCAGACGATACGTCGAAGGGAGTTACAAGTGGCAAGGTCGCAGGAGGCGATGCGCATCCCTGGCACTACCAGAAGACTGCCGCCCATCGAACTAAGTACCCATGTACGCATACAAAACCAAGCTACCAAGCTACCAAGCAATGGGATCGAACGGGCATAGTAACAGAATCAAAGCCCCATCGTCAGTACACCGTCAAGCTTAACGGGAGCGGCAGGCTGTCAAAAAGAAACAGACGACACCTGAGAGTCATCGCTCCTCCCTCTGGCATGCCCATGTCTCAGCACGAGTCCTCCGCAAACCATACCCCTACAGAACAGGGGACACGCACCACACAGGAGCCCAACGTCGTTAATAGGCCCAGAAGAGCCGCAGGTAAGCCAAGTGCTCAAAGACTTTGTAGAGTGATGTTATTATCTTTTGTATGCAATTGCATCAGGAATTGATATTTCTTTTCAGAGAATTTATGTATTTTATTTCGTTTTTGTGTATGCATCGAGAAGTTAGCTTTAATTTTTTGTTTCTTCTCTTGTCTCTCATTTCTCATTGATCTAAGGGCATTTTTCCCCTTTTTATTTTTTGTCATGTATAAGAATGTTCTTGGGGGGGGGGGGGGGGGGGGGGGGGGGGGGGGGGGGGGGGGGGGGGGGGATGTACGATATGTTTTGTATTTTTTCCCTTTTTATTTTTGCCATGTGTAAGTATATTCTTGAGGGGGGGATGTACTATATGTTCTTCGGCCATGCGCTGCCGAGCATGCATCCGTTATCTGTAATTTGGTATACGCTGTTGCGAGTCAGTTGGCTCCCGAGTATCCTGTAATAAAGTTCAGTCTCCAGGACGTTGTATCATTGCAAACCCAACAGTTTGTCTCTTGTTAGCTTCCACTTCCCCATCCCCTTGTTGGGGGAAGTGGTGGATATTCACTCCTATCCCTAGTGAAAGGGATAGGATGGGGCTCGGTCGAGTATCCACACTCTCATTCACTCATCCATTCTACAGTCACACCAGGAATCGATGCTGTTCAGCCTGCTAGGGTCTGGGTTAGCTACACAACGTGTTGAGCAGCCACCATGGGTCCTAAGGAACAAGTGTCCAAGGAGCTGTGGGCTATATCCTGAAGGCAGAAGGAGGTGCATGTGGTCTGGTTGTACCAGACCCCTGCCTTCAGTACCTGCGCCACAGAGAAGTTCTTGTGGAACGCGAGGGAAGAACCAATATCTCTGACTTCGTGGGTTCTCGGACGAAGGGTATGGATGTCGTTGCTACCATCAGCTCGTATGCCCTCCTGATCACCTCACGCAGCCAGAGAGAAAGAATGTTCCTGTATTCTTCTTTCTTGGTCATCCCAGTGCTAACAAAGAGGCGTCAACACTCAGACCTGAGTTGTCGAGTTCTCTTCAGATAGCGCCGTCGTGCCCTCACAGGACAAAGCAGCATCTCCTTCGCATCAAAGGCAGTGAAGTCCATTAGGGAGGGGATTGTGAAGGACTCGAACCGATCGGCAGGGACTGAAGGCTTCTGAGTTTTTGCTACGAAGTTCGGTATGAAATCGAGCGTCACAGATCCCCATCCCCTGGATGCTTGAACCATCGTCTTCGGTATTCTGTTATCACCATTGAAGCTTTCCTTCAGGGAAGACTTCTCCTTCACTCTTGATTAGAGAACGAAGGGTGACGGCTTCCAATCCTTATTCTCATTCCTCGAAGGGAAAAGAATTTAGGATGGAGGTTGTTGTACAGGAACCTACAAATATACTACGTGTATTACCCTTGCGACATGATTCTGTTAATCAGTTGAATTGTCCGGGGTGTAGGCGCATACAGTAGTTAATTCTACGGATTGTGACTGAGACGAGTAGTATCCTAATTGAACTGCAACTCGGGACTGCCTGCAACCTCCCAGGAGTTACCAGTTTCGATTTTAAGATACTTATGGTATTGTCACGACAACACCACCTCAGCTTTTATATTTACCGAAATCCGTTTCGTTTAAATATAATTGCTCAAGAGTATTTTTTTACGCTCGATGGTTCTAGCCAAACACATTCCTTCGTGGAATGGATTACCTGGCAACTCAGAATGACGAGTGAGCGAGAGATAACTGCGTTTTGGACTGCCTACGGCAGCCCAGTACCAGCTGGCTCTCCGAGATGCACGGTCAGTTTATGTCTCTCCCCTACAATGATTGACTACCGGACTGTATCTCTGCCCGACAATCACAGACTTAGGTCTCTGATTGACGGGGATTCTCGCATACATGAATGACCATCTACCGCATCGCCTTGGAGAATTGCGAGAATTTTCAACAGAGATATCTCTTGGACTCTTTCATCTTTCTGTTTACCGCACGGTAACAGAAGTCTGTAGCCTAGTCTCCCGCTGCATCGCACACCTGCGATAATGCGGAATGATTTCTTCAGACATCTGAGTTTGTCTTCTAAAATATCTCGTATTCGTAGGTGTGTAATTGTTCATAGTTCACCCCGAATTACAGATGTATACGGAAGACATCACCTGCTCCCCGCCCTGCCAGCTCTACTTCCAAATGATCAGCCCATGAGAAGCAGTTCTTCAGGCAGTACTTCCCTGTGTTTTTTTTCCTGAAAAACGCCCCGCTTTCATTGCAACTACGACTCCTCACCGGACAGCAATGAAATAGCGGTTTAGTGTTTTCAGCCCTTTGTAAACACAGGTTCAGAATCTTGAGAATCCTTCTCTCGATTCGGCTGTGAAGACGTAGGTTGCATTCACCCTCCACCTTCATCTTCAACGGCACATAAGTGTTATTTCTCCTTAGCTGAGATTCAACTACTATGAGAATGTCTTGCCATCAGGGACCTCGGTCTCTAGAAGGCAATTGACTTTCGCCTGTTGGGCACATGCCTTAAGAGAATCATCACCTCGCCGTCCGGCATTGGTGGCAAACAAATAAACGATTTGTATGGTCTCTCGGCATTACCCTTTTGTACTGGGATGTTCAAGGATGGACCATAAGTAATAACAGTTTTTATTGCCAACGATAGGTTTCAACCTGAAATATATATTCCATGTAATAAAAAATATTATAATCCAACCAGCCATACAAATTTTGAATTTTCCTTAATTTTCCCGATTTCATTATCAAAAAAAATATTTGTCCTTAATACAAGCCTTCTAGTAAAGTACATGATATGTGTATGTCTAACAATAACTGTTTATAGCAATGTAAATAAATACCACTGTAAATTATGGTACTGTAGCCACTAAAGCACTCGGCATCAAACTAAATGTACTCATATCATTAAACATTACTGTATATATACATAGAATCCAATTACCAATAAGGGCAATTCCAATTGAAATATCATATAACATCCATAATACACTGTATTGCACTCACTTCAATGGCCTCACTATCACAGGCCTTGAACCCCAGTAGGAGATTGCCAAACACAAATATCCCATCACCTGCCAGCCTTACATGTCACCGACTTCATTCTTGTGTTTACATCCACAAGAATAACACCTGCCACCACCAGCCACCACCACTCAACACAATAGGCAGTACCAGAGTGGTTAGCAAATTTTACGGCAGTTCGCCCGGTAACCGTGCAACACTGAGATATGGGTAAGACAAAAGATATTCCAGATGCGCAATAAGTTACAACTCGCTCCAACCCACATCAACATTTTTTAAACAAATATATCCTTATAGTATTATAAAGTTTATCATGTTAGTGATACACTCCCCCACCATTAGTGACAAATTACCGATACCCTATCCAATAGGGTAAACTACGTATGATTACATTGTTCTTCTATTGGTAATAACACCACCAACCTGTGTACTGATGTACACATAATCTTATCCAATTCACCATCATATCCCTTCCCATGCTTCATAATCTTATACCTTAAATCAACATCTCGGACAACGCCATCTTGTCCTGGATCAGCTCTAATCGCCTGTGCTAGTTTCCATGCCTCTCTCACAACATTACTATCTTGCACAAGTACCACATCTCCAACTCTTACATTCCTCCTTGTTGTATGCCATTTCTGCCTGATTAACAATGATGGAAAATAGTCTCGTTGCCACTTTTTCCAGAAGGATTCTATTATACTTTGTATAAACTTTAATCTCCTTTTGTGATCCCCACTAATATCGTACATCCCACTTGGACAAAAGCAAGTGGACCGACCAAGCAACAGATCATTGGGACAGAGGTAGCCCCCCAACTCTAAACTAAATCCAGGTTTTGTTCCAATTGGTCTTTCATTCATCAGATTAACAATACCAAACAAAGCAGTTTGTAACTCTCCAAAATTCAACACAGAATCTCCAACACTAATACAAAGACACCTTTTGATCAGTGCTTCACTTGCCCCATTCTACCAAGGTGCGTCACTAGGCATATTAAAGATCCAAGTTACCCCTTCCTTTTCTCCAATGGTTTCTATTTTCTTGCTTATCTGAATATATAACTTTAGGAGCTCCTCTAATAGCAATACCTTTGAAATGTGGTCAGAAAATCATCAGTACTGTATCCTTCAGCCAAATCCAAGTGAACAGCTCTAGTAACTAAACAGTTAAATATGAAAGGCATAGAGTTTTTGATTAATAATATATTGTCAATATGTTCTCTGTTACCTATTGGAATGTGAAGAACAGAGCAGAGGCAACGACCCGAGAAAGCTGATGAATGGGTTTCTATGGATGGTGTGAGGTAAAACTGCATAGTTAGACAAGTCAATGTACTAAGTTCATGAACTCTTCTCAAAGTTCCTTTGTGAAACTGGTTGCGGCCAGTAAGTGTGAGGCATTAACGAACTGTGCGTTCGTATGTGCGTGTGCGCCTCTTTCTGTTAAAAGTGTATCATACACAAGTCTATGGGGGATTTTGATAGAGGCGTCTTTGGGAGGAAGGCAGAGCCACGATGGCGATGTCTAAGTGTTTCTTGGAATAGTGAGTGAGATATTCCGGCTGCTTGGGTGAGTGTTGAGGTATTTTAGCCGAAGACTGGCTTGTTATCTATTTGACATGTTTGTGGTAATATTCAATCTTTAGTCTCTGATTGTTAAACTTATGTGTGTACTTATGGGATGTGTTCTGTGTCTTTGAAACAGACGGTTCTGGCAATGGACCGACAGAGAGTCCCAGATGGATAGAGACGATTGGTGTGACTATAACTGTTCAGACATTTTTGTTGGGGTTTTGATTGAATTGAGTTAGTCTGTAAGACTTGATTAATTCCTTATTTATTCATTGTTAATAAAGGTATCTTTTGTAATGCAACTCTCTCATTTTCATTACCTGTTAGAGTGGAGAGAAAGAGGTGGAGAGAGAGAGAGGGGTCGCTTAGAGAGAGAGAGAGAGGAGTTGCCGAGAGAGAGAGAGAGAGAGAGAGAGGGGGGGGCTGTGTGTATTAGTTTGCCTTGATGCTCGAGTTACAGGTTTACCAAATGAATAATGAGGGAATACCTCATTACAGGTTTTTGGTGGCAGCAGTTAAAAAGTGGTATAAAAGAGTTTTTTTTTATGCCTGGGAACGCCAATGAAGAGATAGGTGACCAGTTAGAAAATAAAGGGGTTATGACTTAGCGATAGTTTTCGAACGACAAAGCCTTTGTGGGATTGTGGAAAATTGTTAAATTTTTGGTTTTCAGTTACTTAGTGAGAAAAAATGAGAAATATCTATCCGTTAACTGTGAAGGGAGGGGAAGGATTTTATTGGACTCAGCATTTGGCCCAGGCAGTCAGCCTAGGAGCAGTGGGCGCACTCAGTGTGACTTTTGCTTGTGTAATGACGAGTGCATCCCGAGATGGCCGTGCGGGTGTTGTTATTAGTGCATTACACGAATTCCGAGTTCTTTTTGTTCCCATTATGGAGTGGTGAGTGTTAAAAACTATGGTTTTGAGGGGGAGGGTTGTTTAAAATATTTCAGGGTTATGGGGTTGGTTCAAGAGGTCAAAAATTTTTTTTGTCTTTGTCCATAGTAGCAGAAGTGACGTGTTTTCTTTATTCATGCCTGTTTATAATAGACGCATTCGTCTTTGTTTAATATAAGGGTGTATAAAGATTGTGTTTATGCATGTGAACTGTGCTTAGATAGCATATCTAGACAGAGCGGCCACACAATTTTACGGGCTCAGCACATTGCAAGGGGAGTATGGCATGCCTAGGGTGATAGTTGCATGGTGGGTACTGCATACCTCGAGAGGGGATTGCAAGATGGGTACTAATGTGTATGCCTCAGGAGGGGTCCTATCGCTTGACGGGGGAGTGTCAATGCTCATTGGGGGGGAGAAACCTTTTTTTTTCTCATTGGGGGTGAACTCCTTTTTTTTTTTGTGTCGGGGTGTTGGAGGATGAGTTTGCCCTTGACAATGAATTTCCAATGCTAAGATATCAGCTGATTGAATAGTTGATGAAGTGAAATGCCCGTAGAGTCTTTTTTTTAGAAAAGAGATTTTTTTTTCTCTCTTGGATGAAGAGAAAAGGATATAAAAGAGAATTGAAATGCATTGTATGGGTGTATGTTTTCCTTACGCCTTGAAAGACACAAATATAATGGGGAGACACAGATTATTATTTTTTTTTTATTGTGTTGGAGAAATTACTTTGAAAATGGTGCTGAATGGTAATGCCCGATGCCGCGAATGGTGTTGCATTTGGAGAAATTGTGTGTCATAAGGTTCAGCATTACTGTGTATGCTATTTTGAATTTTACCCTTACTTGAGATCTTTGCAAGAGAATTATTGCTATGGAGAATTATTATTATTATTAATAATAATTATTATACTTGAGATGTGTCACAGGAGGGTTGCTTAAGCATAATTATTATTACAGGAGACATGTTTTGCAAAAGATTTTAGATATTTCATGGGAGATTATTTATAATTATTACAGATAATTATTCATGGAGAATTATTACAATGAATTAATGGGAGAAGTCTTTTCTTAATTATTTGTTGAGTTTTGTAACTTTGGAGAATATTTCAGTCATTCATGAGGGATATGTTTTGCTGAATCTTGATGAATCTGGCTGAATCTTGGTGAATTGTGCTGAATCTGGCTGAACTTTTGCTGAATTTTGTACTTAACTTTTGGAGAATGGATAACCATTAACATTGGTGATATTTTTTTTGTACTGATACTGGTGATTTTGATGATAGCAAATTTTGGTGATTTTGGAGTTATAATTTGAGATTTAGTATATTGGAGATATATTTTTGGCCATTTTGATATTTGCCAATGGTGATGAGAGCTATGTTTAGTTCAATTATTTTCCAGCCATCTTTGTTGCAAATGGAGACACATATTTGGAGATTATGGGGCAATATTTGTGAGTGTGTGAGCTAGATGCCTCGAGTGCACAATTCTATGGAGATAGGATTTCATTTTTTGATATTCCTTTTTGGAGATATATTTTTTGGAGCCTTGTCTTATTCCACGTGGATTATTGGGGAAATAGAGGTAAATATTTTGTATTTGCCAAAATAGAGGTGATTATTCTCTATTCCTGGAGTGGTGTTTTTTTTTTATTAACATGTGGCTATTGGAGAAATAAGAGTGAATAATATGTGGAGTGGTTATTAACCAAATGGAGGAAATATTTTTTTTCACCAGAGTGGCATTCTTATTAATATAGTGTCTCATATTTATATATGGAGTTGGAATTAATCTTTGGCGGGTGACCCTTTTTTTTGGTTATGGAGATTTTTTCGAGCAAGAGAAGATTTCTGTGGTTCTTTCTCTTTGGTTTCGTGACTATTTGGAGAGGAGTGGCATTACTGCATTACGAGTCCTATGGAGATGTGTGCATTTTTTATGTTCACAAGTGTGTTATTTTGGAGGCATATAATTGGGCAAAGTCATGTTGATAGAATAAGTCTTCGAGACAAGTTTTTGAACACATTAGTCATATCCTGGAGTTAATTTTGTGAAATGTGTCAGTTAGACCTTTTTTATAGAATCATGAGTTTCCAAACTTGTGTGTCTGACTGGACATTTTTTGTGCTGCTGTTCGAGCTCGCGTCCGCAGGTGAATTTTTCTGCTGACAAGCGATGTGATGAGCCGTGTGCTGATTCTTTTCCTCTGATGGTGATAGCTCGGAGCTTTTGCAATATCTGGAAATGTTGACAATACCATTTCACGAAAGCGCATGTGTGAGAGTTTGCTTTCTGGCTAATTCCATAACTTTACATGGGGCATTTCTTGGGAAAAACGTGGGGAGTTATGCATATTATACATGTATTATGTATTTTGTGATGGGGGACATTTACTTGTGATTATCTTTTTTTTTATTTTTCTTCCTTTTCCTAATTTTTCGGGAGTTGTTGTTTACGTAAATGGGAGTTTGACATTAAGTCTTATTGTGATTAATTATTGAGCAGTAAAGGGGTTTTTGCTGTTAAACATTGGAGATTTTTACTGATTTTGTGGGCTGTTTAGATATCAGAGCTTGAAAGAACATTTTTTGGGTCTAGGTGTGTTACGTGATTCTTTTTTTTTTTCCTTGGGCTCAGTAACGATTTTTTCGTTTTTTTTTCTTATGAGAACATTCGAGTTTGGAATGTGAGTGCAGGAAGTCCGTCTGGAGGGTTGCTGTGATTTTCTGGAGTTGTGGGTGTGTCTGATGTGTGAGTTTGGAGAATTGAGTTGGAGAACTTGAAGTTTTTTTTTTCTCGTTTGAGAGTTGTGATAATGACTTGTGATTTAGTAGTCATATTAAAGGGAGTTAATTGGGAGACATTCAGTTAGTATTTCTGACCTTTTTGACATCAGTGTTTGATAGAAGTAGTATGTCTGGGTTAATTCTTTTTAGATTGACCAATGACCTGACTGACATACTAACACACCAAAAAGTCGTTTCCTAACACCAGCAAGACGTCCACCAGCCGTGCAGAGAGTGTTGCTGTCGTGTTGTCCGTGGTGATTACAAGAGTTTCCACGATGGTGATCGCGAGAGTTCAACAGCGTGTCTTTTGGGGATCTGCAGAAGTCGTGAGAATCTTCTACAATGAGGGAGGCATTCCGTCTTACTACAGCTTCCTACAGTCTGCTACAGGAGCAGCTACTTGCAGACAGAGGGATATTCAAGAATCCGAAGAGAGAAATTCTAGTGTTATTTGGAGATAAAAGCGTAACAGACTTTATTTTATAATGCCAGAGACGTGCAGTTATTACTTATATTCTATTTAAGCTGGCCAATGTGTTTTATATTATATAAGCTATTTTGCTAGGCGGGAGCTAGCATGAGGTGGCCGAGCAGTGAAAGGCCTAGAGTTTTTGATTAATAATATATTGTCAATATGTTCTCTGTTACCTATTGGAATGTGAAGAACAGA
Source organism: Macrobrachium nipponense (assembly GCF_015104395.2). Taxonomy (NCBI): domain Eukaryota; kingdom Metazoa; phylum Arthropoda; class Malacostraca; order Decapoda; family Palaemonidae; genus Macrobrachium; species Macrobrachium nipponense. Next base: position 64,602,270 of record NC_087213.1, on the reverse strand, counting down.
GCAGAGGCAACGACCCGAGAAAGCTGATGAATGGGTTTCCATGGATGGTGTGAGGTAAAACTGCATAGTTAGACAAGTCAATGTACTAAGTTCATGAACTCTTCTCAAAGTGCCTTTGTGAAACTGGTTGCGGCCAGTAAGTGTGAGGTGTTAACGAACTGTGCGTTCATATGTGCGTGTACGCCTCTTTCTGTTAAAAGTGTATCATACACAAGTCTATGGGGGATTTTGATAGAGGCGTCTTTGGGAGGAAGGGAGAGCCACGATGGCGGTGTCTAAGTGTTTCTTGGAATAGTGAGTGAGATATTCCGGCTGCTTGGGTGAGTGTTGAGGTATTTTAGCCGAAGACTGGCTTGTTATCTATTTGACATGTTTGTGGTAATATTCAATCTTTAGTCTCTGACTGCTAAACTTGTGTGTGTACTTATGGGATGTGTTCTGTGTCTTTGAAACAGACGGTTCTGGTAATGGACCGACAGAGAGTCCCAGATGGATAGAGACGATTGGTGTGACTATAACTGTTCAGACATTTTTGTTGGGGTTTTGATTGAATTGAGTTAGTCTGTAAGACTTGATTAATTCCTTATTTATTCATTGTTAATAAAGGTATCTTTTGTAATGCAACTCTCTCATTTTCATTACCTGTTAGAGTGGAGAGAAAGAGGTGGAGAGAGAGAGAGGGGTCGCTTAGAGAGAGAGAGAGGAGTTGCCGAGAGAGAGAGAGAGAGAGAGAGAGAGAGAGAGAGAAAGAGAGAGAGGGGCTGTGTGTATTAGCTTGCCTTGACGCTCGAGTTACACGTTTACCAAATGAATAATGAGGGAATACCTCATTACAAATATAACACCAAAGGCTTTACCATGAGTTCTCTTTTTAACCGTGTCTCTTATTGTTAAGAGTCCAAACCAAATCTATGGGCTGTGTAATAGTAAAGGTGGAGCAGGTTTTCATTCTTTCTATCCTCATTTGACCCATGCATTGGTCTTCTAATTTCTTTGTTAACTTCCTACATTGATTTTTTGTTGCCTTTATTATTTTTCTGGCCCCTGGAACCCAGAATTTTCTTTGTTATTTTGCCAAAGTAGTCTCTATGCCTGCAAGGTCAACCCCATGTACATATGATATATACAATCTAGTAACTGGATGATTTGCTGGTAGCAACATATAGTCTTCTCTATTCCAATTTTCATTTAGCCACTTAGAAATTCTTTGTCCTACTACTATGACTCCATTCTTAATTGAAGGTCCTAATCTTCTGAACCTCACTTTCCAATCAGTCATGTCCCTTTGCATCTCTCTAACCCACATTAGTTCTGCTTTAATAATTCCTTGAACTGTTGTACCCTCAGCATGCCTTAAAGGATCTGCATTTGAAAACATCATTACCCTGCATGTAACTCTTAATAGTTAGTAATAATCACTAAATATATTAACATCTATCATGTGTATAACATGGTTCTGACTTACTTTAGCAACAGCCATGACAACACCTACTCTATCAGTTAGTTCATTTTCACAATTTTGTTTGATAGGCCATTTTGAAATTGGCAATGTTAGGAATTTTGGTCCATTTTGCCAGGCAGAATTTTCACCAATTTTTTCTGGACTACACGGTTTAGAGGTCATGTCTGCAACATTTTGAATTGAATCAACCCACCACCATTTCCTTGAATCAGTTTTTATTTGTATCTCTGCAATGTGTACAGCAACAAATGTGTTGAATCCATGGGGCTCCTTTTGAATTTGTGATCTTACAATTGTTGAGTCAACTATGTGATAAACTGACTCAAACTCCCATGATAACTCCTTTACTATGAGTTCTCTTATCCTAGCAGCTATGAGAGCACCACATAATTCCAGACGAGGAATAGACATTTGTTTCACTGGTGCAATCTTATTTTTCGCCATTATCAGACTTGATTTTAAACTTATTACACTGATTTGCCACCTCACATATGCACAAGCCCCTTATGCTTGCGTGCTACCATCAGAAAAATATTATTACTATGGTTCGGCTTACCAAAAGCATTAGATTGCTTTAAGGGTCTTCTAAAAGTTAATGATTCCAGTCCATACAATTCTTTGAAAAACGCTTTCCATTCGTTCATCATGGAATCATCAAGTGGATCATCCCACTTGATTCCACCACCATTCGAGTTACTTTTGGAAATCATGGATCTCATCAAGATCTTAGCTTTGATAATACTGGTATAACCAACCCTAATGGATCATACAACGATTCAATTTGACTCAATATCTTTCTGCGTGTTAATATTTCTGGAAATTTATAATCAAATTCACCTATATCTAAATTTGGACCACTCCTAACCTTTCTTATTCTTGGTGTAAAGTTGAGTCTTATGGCAAAGGAAAAATAGTCATCTACTGGATTCCATTTTAAACCTAAGATTTTCTCACTATCAGATTCATAATGCCCGCTGACTATCCAGTGCTTTATTCTGAAACTTCCCTGAGATAATACCCTTTCCAGTATCCTGTATCAATTTGATTGCGTTCTCGATGGCATCAGTAGAAATCAGTATATCATCTACATATGTATTATTAAGAATCATATCTTGCCATCCTGGATTCCTTACCGAATTGTTCTACTGTATGTCTCAAAGCTACCATAGCTATAGTACCACCGGGCCTATCTCCAAATGTTACTGTGGTAAGAACATACTGATCAGGTGGCCTACTATCATCCAAGTCCGTCCATACAAATATATGTGTATGTTCATTTAGTGTGCTGAGTTTTACAGTATGGTACATCTTTGCTATGTCACCCACTGGCTATATTATCTTGCCTAAATTTACACAACACTCCCAGCAAACTGTTCAAAATATCAGGCCCCTTAGCCCAAAAATCGTTTAACCTCTGTCCCATATAAGACGCTGAAGAATTGAAGACAATGCGCACTGGGGTTGAACTAGATTCTGGCTTCAACACCTCATGATGATGAATATAGTGAATTGGGCCATTGTACTCTTGAATCTCCTTATTGGTTAATTTCCTAGCTACTCCCCTTCTAACCATATCTTCAATCTCTTTCTGATATTTTATTGCATACTCATTCCCAAGTTTCCTTAATCTATTCTCTGTTGATCTTAACCTGGCATTTGCTACCATTTATGTTATTTTTACAAATGAAGTTGGATCCTCTTATCCAAGGATACCTTACAAACCAGCATTTCTGTTTCTCGTTATACGTTAATCCTTCCTCAGTCAATTCCATTTCCTTTTCTTCTTTCAAACTTACATAATTGGGTCTAGGACAACCTCTGCACATACATTTGATACATTGTGGATTACACCTTGTTCCCATTTCTTCTATGGCAAAAAAATTGATCTAACTGATCCTTTAGATTTTCTGTTGGCTCAATACTGATTTCATTCAAATTTACTGAACTTGAAAGTTTATGAATTCTCACAAACACATGATTACTAGTATTAACTTGATTGGTAATTTCATCATGTCTACCACGTATGCTGAGCCCAAACTGATTTTCTAGCAACTGGAGACCCTTATTTGTTTCAACAACCCTTGGCAATATTTCACAATAATTAGCACCAATAAGCATATCAATTTCCCCATGTGGGCGATTCAGCTCTAAGTTTGATATTCCCTCAAAAAGTTCAGATACCCTGAATAAGTCTACTTTCTTGATTTTGGCTGTTATTTCATTAATACCAACAGCATTCACATTCCAAACCTTACCAGATTTGTCAATTAGTGGTACACAATATTCGTTGCTTGAGTGATATTCAACCGCATTGCCCACTTTGATCATGGATAAATTTATATGCTTTCCACTTAAACCCAATTTCTTAGCCATCCTATTTGTTATAAATGAAATATCCGCTCCTGCATCCCACAGTACATTAACAGGCATTTTCTTACTATTCACCATACTGATATTCAATAACACTGCAAATCCCTTTTCTGATATCGCTTTATGAATACTATTTTCTACTCTCGGAATGCAACAGTAGATGATGATTACGATTGCATGGCCCTTTACCTTCAATAATGCCATCACACAATGTACCCACCTTGCAGCTACGAGCAGGATGATATCCCCTTAGACACCTAAAACATATTCCATTACCCTTTATAATCTCAAATCTTTCTTTGCTACCACAACCATTGAATTTATAACATTCTGTTATATCATGACCAATTGAATTGTGTAACAGGCATCCTATCCCCTTACTATCTGCCTTAGGTTTAATACCTTTCACCATTTCTGTCAAGTTAACAATACAAGATTCAAATTCCTTATTTTTTATACTTTGTTCTTCCCCGATTTTTTCACCAATTTTATCTATTCCGATTCATTCTCAACTGTACTGTCAACATGATGGACTGTTGCCTTATTATCACTACCGCTACTCCGAACATTAGAATTCATATATTCCAAAATTTTTCTCTCCTTCTGTAAGAACTTCAACAACTCAGGAAACAGATTGTTAGTTACTGATACCTCATCTGCTTTAATTACCCATTCTCTCTTGAAGTGAAGGTAAAACCTTTTCTATATGGCTGACAACGTTTGCACTATTAAGTTCATCAAAGAGATTTACCTTTTTTAAATCAAGCCAACATTGCTCAACCTGATCGACCATTTTAATAAATTCTTTGGTATCATCATCATAAATTTTCTTTAGAGATCTAAGCTCACCAACCACTAAGTCTACAATCTTTCTTGAATTCCCAAATTTATCATCCAAACGTTGAATCATTTCATCATAATTACCCTCTGAGCCCTTCACTGCTTGAAATGCTTCTCCACCTAGACACATTTTGAGAGCATATGGATCAGTACCGTATATACTCTTAACTAAATTCTCATAATCTTCCTTAAAATTTGGATAGTTTCTTAAATTACCTTCGAACATTGGTGGTTCAAATTTCTTTACTTTAACCTTCAATTTATCTGTTGCCTTTACATCCAGGACACCTTTGAATATTTTTGCACTTACTTCACATTTTAATCTTTCACTATCTAGAATATATTGCTGGGCTTCTTCTAAATTACTATCGGCTAGCTTATCCTCGTTTTCATATATAAATTGTATCAGTTCATCATTTTGATACTCTAGGCATTTAAAGGCTTCAACCATTTCCTCATAGTTCTTCGTTAACACTGATAAATCATCACCTCGATTGATTCCTTCATTGCACATAGTTACCTTCCTGGTGAACGTCCCTTTGCTGATTGCCCTCTTCCTCTTCAGGGCGACGAGGAGTTCCTCTTGCACACCCATGGCGGCTGAAGTTGAAATGTACTGGGATGTTCAAGGATGGACCATAAGTAATAACAGTTTTTATTGCCAACGATAGGTTTCAACCTGAAATATATATTCCATGTAATAAAAAATAATACAATCCAACCAGCCATACAAATTTTGAATTTTCCCTAATTTTCCCGATTTCATTATCAAAAAAAATATTTGTCCTTAATACAAGCCTTCTAGTAAAGTACATGAACAATCCATATTGATATGTGTATGTCTAACAATAACTGTTTATAGCAGAGTAAATAAATACCACTGTAAATTATGGTACTGTAGCCACTAAAGCACTCGGCATCAAATTAAATGTACTCATATCATTAAACATTACTGTGTATATACATAGAATCCAATTACCAATAAGGGCAATTCCAATTGAAATATATAACATCCATAATACACTGTATTGCACTCACTTCAATGGCCTCACTATCACAGGCCTTGAACCCCAGTAGGAGATTGCCAAACACAAATATCCCATCACCTGCCAGCCTTACATGTCACCGACTTCATTCTTGTGTTTACATCCACAAGAATAACACCTGCCACCACCAGCCACCACCACTCAACACAATAGGAAGTACCAGAGTGGTTAGCAAATTTTACGACAGTTCGCCCGCTAACCGTGCGACACTGAGATATGGGTAAAACAAAAGATATTCCAGATGCGCAATAAGTTACAACTCGCTCCAACCCACATCAACATTTTTAAACAAATATATCCTTATAGTATTATAAAGTTTATCATGTTAGTGATACACCTTTAAAGGCAAAGGTCACGTGACTTGCTCGGATGCTTGGACAACTTGCCTCACACTACTGAACTCAGTCGGTCGGCAGCTGTCAGAGCGCCCAAGTCAGTTACGATCTACGCTGTGGACTTAGTTCGGTTGTTCCAGATCAATCATTACTTCATCCTAATAGCTTGTCCCAGTACCCATACCATCGACACCCACCATGGAGTGTCGGTGTCCTATCCACTACGGAGAAGGAGAGACTTCGCTGCAATGGGATACGAGAATGCGAGACACTTCGCTGCAGACAGATAGACCAGTATGGGTACTGGACATCAGCGAAGTCGAGAAGAGGGATAGGTCATAGTGACTATTCCCTTCTTTTCCTCTGAGTGAACTGCATGGCTTTTCCTGCGAAGTCAAGCATCCAGGGGATGGGGATCTGTGACGCTCAATTTTGTACCGAACTTCATAGCGAAGACTCAGAAGCCTTCGGTCCCTGCCGATTGGTTCGAGTCCTTCGCAATCCCCTCCCTAATGGACTTCACCGCCTTCAATGTGAAGGAGATGCTGCTTTGTCCTGTGAGGGCGCGACGGCTCTATCTGAAGAGAACTCGATACCTCAGGTCTGAGTGTTGACGCCTCTTCGTTAGCACCGGGATGACCAAGAAAGAAATATACAGGAACACTCTTTCTGGCTGCGTGAGGTGATCAGGAGGGCATACGAAGCTGATGGTAGCGACGACATCTGTACCCTTTGTCCGAGAACCCACGAAGTCAGAAATATTGGTTCTTCCCTCACGTTCCACAAGAACTTCTCCGTGGCGCAGGTACTGAAGGCAGGGGTCTGGTACAACCAGACCACATGCATCTCCTTCTACCTTCAGGATATAGCTCACAGCTCCTTGGACACTTGTTCCTTAGGACCCGTGGTGGCGGCTCAACACGTTGTGTAGCTAACCCAGACCCTAGCAGGCTGAACAGCATCGATTCCTGGTGTGACTAGAATGGATGAGTGAATGAGAGTGTGAATGGATCCTCTTTCCCATCTTTTTCGCCCCTCTACCTGTAGTCAGAGGGACACGGTCGTCACCCTGCTGGAAAGGATGAGATGCAGGTAAGCTACTCGACCGAGCCCCATCCTATCCCTTTCACTATGGATAGGAGTGAATATCCACCACTTCCCGCATCAAGGGGGGGGGGGGAAGGGGGGGGGGGGGGGGGGTTGGGAAGTGGAAGCCAACAAGAGACAAACCCATAACTTTATGTTGCCTCTTGCAAACAGGAACAAGTTCTTGCTTGCTAGTCTTAAGAGATACGCTTGCCTCTCTCTTATTACTTGGGTCTAGAGGTCTGACCATTGATCCTGCGGTGCACACCCAGATCAATTGGACAGAGGCTAGGATACCCTCCCTCGCTCTTACGACCAGGGAAGCAATCCAAGGTTGGACGGACACCAGTCTGTTCACAAAGACTCAGATTCCTCCTGCCACTTGCCCGTACGACCCGGTCGGTCCAAGGACAGTGCCTGGTAAGTAGGGCGTTGTGGCGGGATCGGGGGGGGGAGCGTCCCTCACGATCACTCCTTGTTATCTCGCCCTTCCTGGTGTAACCCGAGGAAGTTGGAGGAACAGGAGAGGGAGACCTGACGCTCCCCCCTCGCTTGCCGGCAGAACCGGTGTGCTTTGGGGGGGGCTGCAGGCGATCGCCAATGGCGGCGATCGAGCTGCAGGCCTGGTCGCGCCGCTCCCCTGGTGAGAGCGGCTGGACCGAGAACAGCGGCCCCAATCTCTTGCGTCAGAGGAACTGCTGCTGGTCCTCCTACCAATCCGGTCCCTGTGGGAGCGGTGGTCAGGAGACCTGCAGAGACCACTGTCGCGGTGAGACCGGTGCGTGTCCTCACGGCGCGTCAAACCACAGGCGCCAGCGATCGGGGGGACCTCTTCCCAGCCTCAGCCCATGGCCGGTCTGGGACCATCACGTCAACCTGGGTGACTGGCTGGTCGATACGAGAGCGGCCGCTAGCCTGGCGAGAGTCACCTGAGTGGCTCTCGCCAGCCTTCCGCTAGCTCTGGCATCTGGGTCTTGGCTGCACGGCCACCCGTGGGTGACCGTACACTCGGTACCTCTCGCGGACGAGAGGCCGAGACGGAACTTGGTGTAGCGGCAGAACCTCTAGCACCAGGCAAGGAAGTACCGGTGTTAGCCGGTACCCCTCTGGTCCCCGTCTTCTTCCTTGCGGAAGGAGAGACGGGCCCTACTCCTGAAGGAGCAGGAGGACCAGCAGAAGGACCCCTGTCCCACCGGAGTGGGACGGGCCCTGAGAAGTTCCCGAAGGAGCCTTCTTAGGAGGGGTGGAGGCAGCCTTCTTCTTCCGCGACTGGGTAGCCTTGGAAGTCGAAGGGGAAGAGGCGGCTGCAGACGACGAAGAAGACAATGAAGATGACGACATCTTCCTCCTCTTCCTCTTCTTCTTTGTCAGCTTCCTCAGGACAGACGTGAGGTCAGCTTCCTCAGGACAGACGTGAGGTCAGCCATCCAGGATGGAGCCGGGGCTGCTGTTGCCGAAGCAACAGGGCCCGGCTGCACCTGTCCGGACAGACCAGCATCTGGGGCAGCAACACCATGGACTGGGATGACATCAGCAGGTACGGGAACAGTGGGAACAGCAGGAACAGCAGGAATAGCCAGCACAGCATCAGCGGCAGGTAGCACAGGTAGGCCAGGAGACGGGGCAGCAGCCAGCGACATCCTGGGTACTGGCGGCAGGTCCAGGAGCGAGCTCTTGGGCAGCAGAAGTCCAGGGGAGGCAGCATGGCAACCGTGGCGGCAGCAGCATGCCCCTCCTCGGTACGGCGGCAATCGGCCCCTGCACGGCAGCTGTAGGAGTCACTGACATCACGTGGGGGGAATATCCCAGGTGAGGAGGGGCGGCGTACCCTGGAGTAGAGATCGTGGTATTGGTCACCACTCCATGGGTGACCCTCTCAGACCCCACCAGATGATGGAGCAGCCCCTGGACACTCGGCACGCCCTGCAGTCCCAATGACGCCCATACCTGTCCAAGATCATCCCCCACAGCAGAAGTACCTGCGGAAGCAAGAGTCGGTACACAGGAAGGGTTCCCCCTAGTGTGGGGGGGGGGGGGGGACGAGGCCCACCCCAAACGAACGGAAGACCCCGAATACAAATGCACGTCGGATCGGGCGAGGAAGAAGGACCTCGAACCCCACCCCCCGAAGGGGAAGGTGCCATACGTGGCAGCTGAGCGGGGGGGCAGGAAAGAAGACGAAGTATTGGTTACCAAGGGAGTCGTGGGAGAGCTTTCCGATGACTCCTTGGTAGGCCTTTGTTCCCCTGCCCCCACACAACACCCACTGCACCTCCTGCCAATTAGAACAAGTTACACGGCTCGGCCCGAGAGCATTCGCGCCCTCGGCACCGAGCGCAAAGGCATATGGATCAGTTCCCGGGAATGAGCGGAAACCTTGATCCATAATGATAATAATACATGAAAATGAAAAAGAATACTGCATTTACAATTTCACTTTCACTTTCACACACAAATAAAAGGGAGGGGATTGTGAAAGACTTGAACCGATCGGCAGGGACCGAAGGCTTCTGAGTCTTCGCTACGAAGTTCGCTACGAAATCGAGCGTCACAGATCCCCATCCCCTCGATGCTTGACTTCGCAGGAAAAGCCATGCAGTTCACTCAGAGGAAAAGAAGGGAATAGTCGCTATGGCCTATCCCTCTTCTCGACTTCGGTGATGTCCAGTACCCATACTGGTTTATCCGGCTGCAGCAAAGTATGTCGCATTCTCGTATCCCATTGCAGCGAAGTCTCTCCTTCTCCGTAGTGGATAGGACACCGACACTCCATGGTGGGTGTCGATGGTATGGGTACTGGGACAAGCTATTAGGACAAAGTAATGATTAATCTGGAACAACCGAACTAAGTCCACAGCGTAGATCGTAACTGACTTGGGCGCTCTGGCAGCTGCCGACTGACTGAGTTCGGTAGTGTGAGGCAAGTTGTCCAAGCATCCGAGCAAGTCACGTGACCTTCGCCTTTAAAGGGTTATGCCGAGAGACCATACAAATTGTCTGTTTGTTTGCCACCGATGTCGGATGGTGAGGTGATGATTCTCTTAAGGCATGTGCCCAACAGGCGAAAGTCAATTGCCTTCTAGAGACTGAGGTCCCTGATGGCAAGACATTCTCATAATAGTTGTATCAGCTAAGGAGAAACAACACTATGTACCGTTGAAGACGAAGGTGGAGGGTGAATGCAACCTACGTCTTCACAGCCGAATCGAGAGAAGGATTCTCAAGATTCTGAACCTGTGTTTACAAAGGGCTGAAAACGCTAAACAGCTATTTCATTGCTGTCCGGTGAGGAGTCGTAGTTGCAATGAAAGCGGGGCGTTTTTCAGTAAAGAAAACACAGGGAAGTATTGCCTGAAGAACTGCTCCTCATGGGCTGATCATTTGGAAGTAGAGCTGCTAGGGCGAAGAGCAGGCGATGTCTTCCGTATACATCTGTAATTCGGGGTGAACAATGAACAATTGTACACCTACGAATACGAGATATTTTAGAAGACAAACTCAGATGTCTGAAGAAATCATTCCGCATTATTGCAGGGGTGCGATGCAGCGGGAGACTAGGCTACAGACTTCTGTTACCGTGCGGTAAATAGAAAGATGAAAGAGTCCAAGAGATATCTCTGTTGAAAATTCTCACAATGCTCCAAGGCGATGCAGTAGATGGTCATTCATGTATGCGAGAATCCCCATCAATCAGAGACCTAAGTCTGTGATTGTCAGGCAGAGATACGGTTCGGTAGTCAATCATTGTAGGGGAGAGAGACATAAACCGACCGTGCATCTCGGAGAGCCAGCTTGTACTGGGCTGCCATCGGCAGTCCAATACACAGTTAGCTCTCGCTCACTCGTCATCCTGAGTTGCCAGGTAATCCATTCCACGAAGGAATGCATTCGGCTAGAACCATCGAGTGTAAAAAAATACGCTTGAGCCATTATATTTAAACGAAACGGATTTCGGTAAATACAAAAAATACAAATACCTTACAATGACATTAAAACAACAATAAAGGAATACTGTCAATCAAAATGGGAAAAAGAATGGCTAGAATTGAATCATAAATTAAAGCATATTAAATCATCTGTAAAACCTTGGAATAGACAACAATGTCAAGGAAGGGAAGATGTCATATTACCAAGATTAAGAATAGGACATATGTAACCCTCAAAAACCACCACATCAGTTAACGGGATATTAATCTCGTTATTTATTTGGTAAACGTGTAACTCCGAGCATCAGGCATACCGACACATAATCTCTCTCTCTCTCTCTCTCTCTCTCTCTCTCTCTCCAAGCAACCAAAGGCTAACGGCGGCGCAGCTTTTTTTCTTTCTCTCTCTCTCTCTCTCTCTAAGCGATACCTCTCTCTCTCTAAGCGATACCTCTCTCTCTCTCTCCACCTCTTTCTCTCCATTCTAACAGGTAATCAAATGAGAGAGTTGCATTACAAAAATACATTTATTTACCAATAAAAGATAATGATCCAAGTCTTAATGACTAACTTAATTCAGCTAAAACCCCAACATTAAAATGTCTAAAAAGTAATTAGTCACACCAATTGTCTATTCTCCCATCGGGACCCTCTAGGTCCCCCTAGGACTCTCGGTCCTCGGTCCCCCCTTGCCAGAACCACATAGGTACTCGCCAGAATCGTCTGTTTCAAAGACACGAGAAACACACTCGTAAGTACACTTAAGTTTAACAACAAAGTCAAAGATTAGATATTCTTATAAATGTCAAACAGACAACAAGCCACCCCTTTGGCTAAAATAGTTCAAGACTCACCCATGCAGCTGGAATATTTCACTCACTAAATATAAAGAAACTTTCGCAGAGCTCCCCCGGCATCTTGCCTTTCTCTGACAGACATCTCTATCCAAGTCCTCTATAGACTTGGCTAGGAATACATTAAGAATAGAAGAGGCGCAAACGCACATATGAATACACACTTCGACAACGCCTCATATTAATGACTACAACCAGTTTCCCAAAGGCACTTTGAAAAGAGCCCATGAACTGACGAACATTGACTCGTCTAACTTTGCAGTTTCATATCACGCCACCACAGAAACACAGAAACCCTTTATCAGCTTTTCTCAGGTCGTTGCTTCGGGTCTGTTCTCCACATTCCAAAAAGGTCACAACGAACATATTGGCAATATATCATTAATTATAACCCTTGGACTTATATAGCTCAGCCTCACACAAATGCTAGCTCCCGCCTAGCATAAGGTCGAACAAAACAGCTTACATAACGTAAAACATTGGCCGGCTTAAAATAAAATATAAATAATAACTGCACGTCTCTGGCATTATAAAATAAAGTCTTATCACGCTTCATTTCAAATAACACTAGAATTTTCTCTCATCTTGGATTCTGGAATATCCCTCTTTGCTTGTCTGCAACTTCCAGATCAGGCTGTAACTAACTGTAGGAAGACGGAATGCCTCCCTCATCGTAAAAGGCTTCTAACGGCTTCTGCAGATTCCCAAAAGCGCTGTTGAACTCTGTAGAACTCTCGTAATCACCATGGACAAAACGACAGCAACACTCTCTGCACGGCTGGTGGACGTCTTGCTAGCGTTGGGAACGACTTTTTTGGTGTGTTAGTATGTCAGTCAAGTCATCGGTCAATCCAAGAAAATTAACCCCAGACATACTACTTCTATCAAACAATGATCTCAAAAGGTCAGAAATACTAACTGAACGTTTCCCAATTAACTCCATTTAATATGACCACTAAATCATAAGTCCTTATCATAACTCTCAAAGAAAAAAAACATCAAATTCTCTAACTCAATTCTCCAAACTCACACATCAGCACACACACAATCCAAAACTCACAGCAACTCCACTGACTTCTGCACTCACATTTCAAACTCGAATGTTCTCATAAGTAAAAAAAAAGAAAAAATCATAATGAGCCCAAGGAAAAAAAAAATCATGTAACACACCCAGTCCCAAAAAATAAAAAAATGTTCTCTCAAGCTCTGATATTACAGCAACTCACAAAATCAGCAAAAATCTCCAATGTTTAACAGCAAAAACCCCTTTACTGCTCATATAATTAATTACAATGAGACTTAATGTCAAACTCTCATTTACGTAAATAACGACCCCGATAAATTACATCTCCCGTCGAAAAAGAAATGCTATTTAAAACTCAATCCCCAATTACATCTCTCGTAGGAAAAGGAAGAAAAACAAAAAAAAAGATAATCACAAGTAAACTTCTCCCATCACAAAAAACATAGTATATGTATAATATACATAATCACCATGTTTTTCCCAAGAAATGCCCCATGTATAGTTACGGAATTTCTCAGCATCGCAACTTTTCATCGACTGGACATGGCCAGAAAGCAAACTCTCACACATGCGCTTTCGTGAAATGCTATTGTCAACATTTCCAGATATTGCAAAAACTCTGAGCAATCACCACTAAAGGAAAAGGATCAGCACAGCGCTTGTCAGCAGAAAAATCCACCTGCAGACACGTATGCTCGACTGCAGCATAAAAAATGTCTAGTCAGACTCGCAAGTTTGGAAACTCATGATTCTATAGAAAAAGGTCTAACTGCCACAAAGTAAGCACATTTCACAAAATTGACTCCAGGATATGACTAATGTGTTCAAAAATTTGTCTTAAAGTCGTATTCTCTCACGTGACACTGCCCAATTATATGCCTCCAGAAATAATACACTTGTGAACATAAAAAATGCACACATCTCCATAGGACCACAATGCAGTAATGCCACTCGCCTCTAAATAGTTACGAAACCAAAAAGAAAGAACCACAGAAATCTTCTCTTGGCTCAGAAAACAAAACTCCCATAACCACAAAAAAGGGTCACCTGCCAAAGATTAATTCCACCTCCATATATTAATGAGACACCATGTTAATAATAACACTACTCCGGTGAAAAAAAATATTTCCTCCATTTGGTTAATAACCAACCCCCATAGCCACATGTCAATAAAAAAAAACCACCACTCCAGGAATAAAAAATAGTCACCTCTATTTCGGCAAATAAAAAATATTTACCTCTACTTCCCCAATACTCCATGTGGAATAAAACAAGCTCCAAAAAATATATCTCCAAGCGGGAAAAAAGGAAATCCCATCTCCAAAAAAATATGCACTCAAAGCATCTAACTCACACACTCACAAATATTGCCCCATATATCTCCAAATATGTGTGTCCTTTGCAACAAAGATGGTTGCAAAATAATTGAACTAAACATAGCTCTTACCACTATTGGCAAATATCAAAATGGCCAAAAATATATCTCCAATATATTATATCTCAAATTATAACTCCAAAATAATATATACCTCCAATTCTCCAGAGAATAACTCAATATTATAGTCAAAAACTATAAAACTCTCTGTTAAGCATAACTGCTGAAAAAGGGCAAAAACTCGGCAAATATAATTGTCTAGAAAATTCTAGAAAAAATCACTAATGTGCCACAACTCATTATAACAAAACTCCAAATTCAAAGTGTCTAAGCCAAGACTTCTCCTTATGCACTACAACATAAGTCACTAAAAACTTAACAAGTTTCCTAGTTCTGGCAAAGTTGTCACAAATACAACACCATGTATTGTGCAAGAAAACTCACAATTTCTGGAACAAAAATATCCAGAGAAAAAATGTAGTGCGATTACGTATGCATTCAAAAACAGTGCAAGAATTCTCCCGTAAATCTCACTGCAGCATCAGATAGCTGAAAACACAAACATATTCCCGAATAATGACTCTAAGTCACGAACTGAGACATTAAAAAAAATATATTCACACAAATTGGAGAGAAAAAATAAATTCAAATTCACCCATGATAAAGAAACTTGTGTCAGCGACGGCTAACTTCCTAAAAAGGAGAAAAGAAAAATCAACGGCATTGTTAACTATCTCCCGTGACACGTATGTCAAGCAATTATCTGCTGAACTCATAAAAAAAAGGAAAAAAAACAAAAATAATGTGTTTTAGTTCCTCCCAAATTCAAAAAAGATTTCACCACCCTTGATAGCATTACAGCACCCACGTATTAGTAAAATAAAAAAAAAATCAGTATCAGAAATACCATTATCAGCAAAATCACCAAAATTGCTATCATCAAAATCACTAGAATTAGTATAAAAAAAACATTACCAATGTCAATGCTTGTCTATTCTCCAAGGATTCAGCACAAAATTCACCAAAAGTTCAGCAAGATTGAACACAATTCACCAAGATTCAGCAAAATTCATCACTCACGAATTACTGAAATATTCTCCAAAGTTACAAAAACTCAACAAATAATTAACACAAGATTTCTCCAATAATTCATTGCAATAATTCTCCATGAATAATTATCTGTAATAATTATAAAATAATCTCCCATGAAATATCTCAAATCTCTCGTAACACAAGTCTCCCATAATGATAATTCTACTTGAGTAACCCTCCCGTAAATTATCTCATACAATAACAATTATTAATAATAATAATAATAATTCTCCACAGTAATAATTCTCTTGCCAAGATCTCAAGTAAGGGTGTAACTCAAATAGCATACACCAGTATTGCCAAACCCCATAATATCAATCAACTCCAGATGCAACACCAATCATTGGCATTTTAAAGTAATCCCTCCAACACAATAGAAAATAATAATAATCTGTGTCGCCATTATATTTGTGTCTTCCAAAGAATAAGGAAAACATACACCACATCCCATGCATGTCAATTACCATTTTCTCTTCATTCACGAGAAAGAAAATCTCTTTTTATTTCCTTTTCTCTTCATCCAAGAGAAAGAAAATCTTTTTTCTAAAGAAAAAACCCTACGGGCATTTCACTTCATCAACTAATCAATCAGCTGATATCCTGGCATTCATTGTCAAGGCCAGACTCATCTTCCAACATCCCGACAAGGAGGGAAAAAAATAGTAGTTCACCCCCCTGAGAAAAAAAAGTTTCTCCCCCCACTGAGCATTGATACACCTCCCAGTCAAACGATAGAACACCCCCCTTCAACAGTGTCTGAGTACCCCCCAAGGTATATACCAGTAGTAGTAGCAGTACCCTCCCATGCACTATCCCCCAAGGCAGGCCATCAGTCGCCTTCCCCTGCAGTATTCCCTTAGGCAGGCAATACTCGCCATGCAATGCCTCCCTGCGCCGGTTAGCAGAAATTGCTGAGCCCGTAAGATTGAGTGGCCGCTTTGTCTCCAAGCGAAATATGCTATCCAAGCACAGTTCGCATGCATGAAAAATATTCATATGTACTCACAAAGACGGATGCGTCTATTCTAAACACGCGCCAATAATGAAAAACACTTAACTTTCTGCTACTATGGGGAAAGAAAAAAAAAATTTGACCTCTTAAACCAGTCCCATAACACAGCTATTTCAAAAAAAAACCTCCAGGATAAAAAAAAACACACCGTAACACTTACATCTTCCAAATAAGAGAAAACCACCCAGGAATCTGCGTAAAACATGCAAATCTCGTCGGCACAATGCACTCGGTAAACCGTGCAGTGAGAAAGCACTTGACAATCATTCACACACAAACCAGACTGAGTCACTCACGCCTTGGAGGGTCTCGGTACAGGCAAATTTGATGACTCTAATACAATTTCTTTCCTCCACACACATCCCACGGATGAACATTTTCTCTACCCCTTTCACTTAGCAACTAAAATCTAACAATTCAATAATTTTCCACACTCCCACGAAGGCTTTGTCGTTCAAAAACTATCGCTAAGCCATAACCCCTCTATTTTTTAACTGGCCACCTATCTCTTCATTAGCGTACCTAGGCATAAAAAAAACTTTTATACCGCTTTTTACCCGCTGCCACCACATCTGTAACCCTCAAAAACCACCACATCAGTTAACAGGATATTAATCTCGTTATTTATTTGGTAAACATGTAACTCCGAGCATCAGGCATACTGACACATAATCTCTCTCTCTCTCTCTCGCTCTCCAAGCAACCAACGGCTCGCGACTTTTCTTTCTCTCTCTCTCTCTCTCTCTTAGTGATACCTCTCTCTCTCTCTCCACCTCTTTCTCTCCATTCTAACAGGTAATCAAATGAGAGAGTTGCATTACAAAAATACATTTATTTACCAACAAAAGATAATGATCCAAGTCTTACTGACTAACTTAATTCAGCTAAAACCCCAACACTAAAATGTCTAAAAAATAATTAGTCACACCAATTGTCTATTCTCCCATTAGGACCCTCTAAGTCCCCCTAGGACTCTAGGTCCTCGGTCCCCCCTTGCCAGAACCACATAGGTCCTCGCCAGAATCGTCTGTTTCAAAGACACAAGAAACACCCTCGTAAGTACACATAAGTTTAACAACAAAGTCAAAGATTAGATATTCTTATAAATGTCAAACAGACAACAAGCCACCCCTTTGGCTAAAATAGTTCAAGACTCACCCATGCAGCCGGAATATTTCACTCACTAAATATAAAGAAACTTTCGCAGAGCTCCTCCGGCATCTTGCCTTTCTCTGACAGACGTCTCTATCCAAGTCCTCTATAGACTTGGCTAGGGATACATTAGGAATAGAAGAGGCGCACACGCACATACTAATGCACACTTCGACAACGCCTCATATTACTGGCTACAACTAGTTTCCCAAAGGCACTTTGAAAAGAGCCCATGAACTGACGAACATTGACTCGTCTAACTATGCAGTTTCATATTACACCACCACAGAAACCATTTATCAGCAAGGCGAGGAAAGACAGGCCCCTTACTGTGACCATTGCCGTACTCTGGTCACAGTCCATCATCTGCTAACTGAATGCAATAAATACAAAAGAAAACGAAGATCCAATAACATATATGATATAGCACTTGAAGAACTATTGGGAGAAAATGCTCCACTTCAAAATATAGTAAATTATCTCAAAGAAATAAACCTGCTTTATATGATATAACACGTCTTATAGTTTCATAGTTATACAGTAAGCGCTGAATGGCCTTTGCTGCCCCAGTGCTTGGTGTTACACCTAAACTTTATTAAACCAACCAACCAACCTCTCCTGATGCTGCTTCCGCCTTGCCTCTCCCTGTCCAGGTAACCGCTGCCCCAGGGGAGTCTGGTTACGGTGCCCAATCTACGCCCTCGGATGAAGGACTTCCTGCAACGTTGCAACAACCATTGCAGAGATCCAAAAGAATTGCAGCCAGAAGGATTGATAGGGAAAGGAAATCATCTAGTTGGAGATAACTGCCCTCTTTCTTCATCACCTGGTCCATAAACGAGCTAACGACCGGTGTTTTATATTCACCTCAGTACATGTTGTAACTAATTGTTCATTTGGACTGAAGATAAACCCAGGGAAGGGTTCGAAAGCTTTTTGTATAGTTTTAAAAATTATACACGGACTTGCTACACTTTTTATTATACAGTACCCTATAGAACATTATATATGCTCTCGCGATAGATTTTTTTGCGAACCAAAAAAACAAAAAACAAATTTTCTTATTTGTGAGATCTTTTATTATTATTCTTATTATTATTATTATTATTATTTATTATTATTATTATTATTATTGTTATTATTATTATTATTATGGGTCTATCACAGTCCTCCAATTCGACTGGGTGGTATTTATAGTGTGGGGTTCCGGGTTGCATCCTGTCTCCTTAGGAGTCCATCGCTTTTCTTACTATGTGAGACGTTTCTAGGATCACACTCTTCGGCATGAGTCCTGGAGCTACTTCAGCCTCTAGTTTTTCCAGATTCCTTTTCAGGGATCTTGGGATCATGCCTATGGTTCCTATGATTATGGGTACAATTTCCACTGGCATATCCCACATCCTTCTTATTTATTTTTTCAGGTCTTGATACTTATCCATTTTTTTCCCTTTCTTTCTCTCAACTCTAGTGTCCCATGGTATTGTGAACAAATCAATGAGTGATACTATCTTCTTGATTTTGTCAATCAACGTCACGTCTGGTCTATGTTTATTAATAATATCATATAATAATAATAATAATAATAATAATAATAATAAGAATAATTAATAATAATAATAATAAAATAATAATAATAAGGAATAATAATGGAAGGAGGGGATATAAACACCTAGAGATGAAGGACACGATCAGGAAAGAATATATGCAGAGACTCAAGGCGATACTCAAGTCAAAACTCAACGCCGGAAATATGATAAAAGCCATAAGCACTGGACAGTGCCAGTAATCAGATACAGCACAGGAATAGTGGAATGGAAGAAGGCAGAACTCCACAGCATAGATCAGAAAACCAGGAAACATATGACAATACACAAAGCACTACACCCAAGAGCAAATACGGACAGACTATACATAACACGAAAGGAAGGAGGGAGAGGATAACTAAGTATAGAGGACTGCGTCAACATCGAAAACAGAGGCACTGGGGCAATATCTGAAAATCAGTGAAGACGAGTGGCTAAAGAATGCGGGGAAAGAAGGACTATTAAAAGTATTACGAAGACCCAGAAATATACAGAGACAGGAGAAAGATAGCAGAACAAGAGGACTGGCACAACAAACCAATGCACGGACAATACATGAGACAGACTAAAGAACTAGCCAGCGATGACAATTAGCAATGGCTACAGGGGAGAGCTAAAGAAGGAAACTGAAGGAATGATAAACAGCGGCACAAGATCAGGCCCTAAGAACCAGATATGTTTCAAAGAACGATAGACGGAAATAACATCTCCCCTATATTAGGAAGTGCAATAAGAAAAATGAAACCATAAACCACATAGCAAGTGAATGCCCGGCACTTGCACAGAACCAGTACAAAAAGAAAAAAGGCAAAAAAATGATTCAGTGGCAAAAGCCCTCCACTGGAGCCTGTGCAAGAAACATCAGCTACCTTGCAGTAATAAGTGGTACGAGCACCAACCTGAAGGAGTGATAGAAACGATCAGGCAAAGATCCTCTGGGACTATGGTATCAGAACGGATAGGGTGATACGTGCAAACAGACCAGACGTGACGTTGATTGACAAAGTCAAGAAGAAAGTATCACTCATTGATGACGCAATACCATGGGATACCAGAGTTGAAGAGAAAGAGAGAGAAAAAATGGATAAGTATCAAGATCTGAAAATAGAAATAAGAAGGATATGGGATATGCCAGTGGGAAATCGTACCCATAATCATAGGAGCAATAGCACGATCCCAAGATCCCTGAAAAGGAATCTAGAAAAAACTAGAGGCTGAAGTAGCTCCAGGGACTCATGCAGAAAAGTGTGATCCTAGAAACGGCACACATAGTAAGAAAGTGATGGACTCCTAAGGAGGCAGGATGCAACCCGGAAACCCCACACTATGAATACCACCCAGTCGAATTGGAGGACTTTGATAGAGCAAAAAAAACAAAAAAAAAAAAAAAAAAAAAAAAAAAAACATAATAATAATAATAATAATAATTAATTATTATTAATATTATTATTATTATTATTAAAAAATCCTCATAGTAGCACGAGTCCTTCCAATGGAGAAGCAAATCCACAGTTTATGTAAATGTACATATATTTAAATTTAAAAACAGCAAGGATAGCTTTCGGGAATCAATTGATAAGGGGAACCGAACAGTTTCCCGAAAGCTATCCTTGCTGTTTTTAAATTTAAATATATGTGCATTTACATAACTGTGGATTTGCTTCTCCATTATTATTATTATTATTATTATTATTATTATTATTATTATTATTATTATTATTAAACTATAACAACCCAAAAATGCCATGGTCTTACACAGCAAACCTCCAGAGAAACGGAATTTTCATCTGTAAAAAAAGAGCACTGTTAAAAAAAATTTACGTGAATAAACAATGGTTCTTTGCAACATTTGCAGCACGATGTTTTCCCCTTTTGGGTTGATTGACGACACAATTCATCCGGTGTTGGTTATTCGCATTTTGGATGCTTTGTTTTCGATGTTTGCACTACCATACTCTTTGTTATATATTGTTTTTCTTGTTTCATACATAGTCATCCAAATGCATGACACATTAATGGCCTCTCTCTCTCTCTCTCTCTCTCTCTCTCTCTCTCTCTCTCTCTCTAGACAAGTTACCCTCAGACTTCCCGAAACGGTTATAGGAAAAGAAATTTTGAAATATCCGAAGGAAAGTCTTAGACTTTTAGATTTCTCTGAGAGCTCTTCAGTGGGGGATGGAGGAGGAGTCAAAATCCCCCTTCTCACCTCCTACCCATTTTATCGGTGTTATCTCCTTAATTTATATTATACTTATGATTCAATGCCCAATGGTTACTCGCAGATTTTATCTCGTATCAGACCAGAAGTTAGCGCTTCAGTTGTACGCTATCCCAATATCACGTTTCAGTTTAGGATCAACTTCAGAGGTTTTCAACTCTGTTGAGAGTTGCTGGTTATTAGTCGGTGTTATCTGAATAAATTGATGTCACCTAAAACATCGACCATGACTTTGACTCGTTTAAGGAGCAGAGCGAAGATGTCTGTCTGTCTTCTTAGAGGGCGCCAATCACGAAAGACGCCCCTCGTCAGAAGGAGGCGCCAAGAGCAAAGAGAATTTAACAAATAGAAGGCGACGCAGGATTGTTGACCATTGCGTCAGGATTCCACGACTTCCCCGAAAAGTGTCTGTGCTTGTGTGTGTGTTTGATGTTTGCCTTCGTCGAGGCAAAACTCCGATATTTTGTGGAGTCTGGTGTTTGCCTGACACTACCTCGGAAGGAGGTCTTTTGCAAATCTCTTGCTATACAGTACTCGATAAGATATTAGGACGCTTTGCGTCAAGGGGCTTAATATCTAGTCGAATTTTGAAGGAATGGAAAAGTTGGGAGGAAATTTCGTCAGTGTATTAGGCTGCTTACATCTTGTAGAGAAAGGGTGGAGCTTGGACACTGACAAGGGGAGAGCGCTCAGCTAAGTGGTTGGAGAGTTAATAAGAGCCTGCATATAATCTTTGGACATCGCTCCCACCGCAATTTTTGCCTACTACGTATCACTTTATTGTCCCCGTGACCTTAATATGGGCCAACACGGTGATTTGAGTCAACAGATAAATAGCAGATATATGTCGTTGAGGCAATCTGGCCTTAAAGTAAAGCAGATATCAAATCAGCTGAGTGGGAGGAGGCATTCAGTTCGACGCTGATTTGACGTTTGGAATCTCATGGTTGCCACCTTCGTTAAATCTGGCAACTCGCGTCTAACTGAATGCCTCCTCCCACACTGCTGATTTGATATCTGCTTTGCTTTAAGGCCACATTGCCTCAACGATATATCTCTGTTATTTATGTTGACTCAAATCACCGTCTTGGCCCATATTAAGGTCACGGGGTCAATAAAGTGATACGTAGTAGGCAAAAATTGCGGTGGGAGCGTTGACCAAAGATTATATGCAGCCGTTTATGAAATCTCCAAACAAGTGACTGAGCGCTCTCTCTCTCTCTCTCTCTCTCTCTCCTTGTCAGTGTCCAAGTTCCACCCCTTTCTCTCCGCATTGTAAACTGACTAATGGACTGGCGAAATTTCTTTGTAACTTTTCCGTTCCTTCAACATTCGACAAGATGTTAAGCCGCTTGACGCAAAGCGGCCTTAATTAATATTTTGAGTTTTGCTTTTTAAAATTGTCTGTTAGAGCTTTGTTTGGGTGCTGTTTAGGGCCCTGTGGTGCAAACGGATTATCAAAAATTAATTTAACAACAAAAGAAACTATTTCTGGAGGATGCTGCACCGCTCAGTACGATGTAATTGTCTTTTTTTTGTACTCAACCAGTGAGAATATGCAAGCAAAGGTTTTCCCGATTTGCATCAGTAAGGTTTTTATTCGTATTTTCCTGATTTTGCTCTGCCCGTCATTCTTTGGAATTCACTAACAAGTCTTTCCACTATCCATCTTGTCGATAATGAATTGATTCCATAGTCACATGAAGGCAGAGTAGAAAATATTATCTCTGTTCTACCAGAGGATTTGCCATCGATATATTCTTTGGTTTCATGGAGTCTGGATCCGTGGACACCACATGAAGTGGAAGGCTGAAGACTTCTTATATGAACATGGAAGTGAATTAAACAATACTCTTCGTAGCACGAGTCTTGAAATGGAGAAATAACTCCTAAAGTTATGTATTGGCCCAGTTATATATTTAAGACTAAATCTGTAGAGAGAGCTTTCGGGAATCCGTTCGATTCTCCGCCCTCCCTCAACCTCTCTCCTTAACCTCCCTGGAAACACCGACCCTCAACTCTCTCCAGAAACCTCCCTCCTCCCTCTTCACACCCTCGTCCTTGCGAAACGGTCCCTTGTGAGTGATTTATAGCTGTTTTTAAGAGGATCCAGACGTGATCTAGGAAGACCTTGCCTTGAATGGTCTCTGGCCGCTGGAACAAAAAATCTGTTAGTTATTTATTTCTTTATTTATTTATTTTTTTTTTTTTTTTTTGCTTGTTGAGATTGACGATGGTGAGTGCGAGATGAGATTAGATATAGGAATGGGGAATATGTGAGAGATTTATTATTATTATTATTATTATTATTATTATTATTATTATTATTCAGAGGATGAACTCTACTTATGTGGAACAAGCTCACCACAGGGGCCACTGACTTCAAACTCAATCCTCCAAACAAGATTGAGTTTAAAAGAAGTAAAATAGTAATAAGAAATAGACAAAAGAAGAGATCATGATATTAAGAGAGAAAAGAATAATTTAAATGGTTCAATAAACAGATAAATGTGTAAGTGAGATGCAAGGAGAATTTGATAATAATGAAGTTCCTCTTTGATATCTGACGAATGAAGGCCTGTCAGTGTGGAAGGAGTTTTTGCACGAGATGAAAGGAAACTTGGATCGAGTGAGAGCATTTCAGACTCGGCATCTAGACGTATCTAGAAGTTTCCCGTACGTGTCTTTACACCTAAGAAGAGAATTATTATCCCAATTCACAATTTCCCTTCTAGGGGCGTGTATTTAAGTTATCTCAAATAGGCCACGGAATTCTTCCTTTTCTTAGAATAGGGAGGATAGCCTACTGAAATTTTTAATACAACCTCTTAGCGAAATCCCAAGAGAGAAAAGACGTTTATGTCTTAAAATTTTCCATAGAATCCGTCCGGTGGTCTCGTAATGTTAAAAGTGACTGACCGCAATCAGGAGGTCGCTCTGTAATTAAGAGTTTTCCAGTTGCTCAGTTGGGGTTTTGAGCTGGTCAGTGGTGAGTGCGGTACTTAGCTCTCTCTCTCTCCCTATCTATCTCTCTCTCCATCTTTTTCAGCTGGGAAATATGCAACGGATATATGATTGGTTATAAACAAGAATTCTTTACTGGAGGGAGAGAGTGAAGTCCATTGAATTTGAATCCATGATTAATCGCACCGCTTGTTTTTTAAAAACGGAAAATCTGGTAATGATGTTTGCCTGAGTCCTGATCATGTGGCGGCCATGGAATCATAGTTCAGACAGTGCACTGGCATTTAGGACATTTGTAAATACGGAAAATGATTCGTTGGTGGTTTTAACTTTCTGTAAAATAGAACTATTGAGAAGGATTTTTGTCTGTCCTTCCGCAGTTTTAAAAACTGCTGAGATAGAGAGATTCACACACACACGCAGACACACACCACCTACCTACATACATACATACATATCATATATATTTATATCTATATATAATATATATATATATATATATATATATATATATATATATATACGTATATATGGGTAAGAGTGGGAGAGGTGAATATGATCTGACGCTGGTCATTTGTCAGTAAAAGATAGTTTGTTGGTCTTCATTTCGGCGAAAAAGAGCTCTCTCTCTCTCTCTCACACACACACACACACACACACACACACACATATATATATATATATATATATATATATATATATATATATATATATATATATATATATATATATATAATATCATATATGTATATATATATATATACATGTGTGTGTGTGTGTGTATGAGAGAGAGAGAGAGAGAGCTCTTTTTCGCCGAAATGAAGACCAACAAAACTATCTGTTACTGACAATGACCAGCGTCAGATCATATTCACCTCTCCCACTCTTACCCATTCCCTCACATCCCCTACCTTCTCCCTCTTCCCTCGCCCCCACTTCCTCCTCAGGTCCCGGGCTCATGGAAAGCGAAAGAGGGAAGAGTTTAGTAAAATTCGTTTCCGAATTTCTAACCAAGTAATGGAAGGAAGGAGGAGGAGGAGAGGGAAAGTTCTAAGGAATTGTTGCTTTGCTGTGCCTTGCTTTCGGCAGGAATCTGGATTATCATAATTATTACTATTATTTAGAAGATGAAGAACCCTATTCACATGGAACAGGCCTTCAGGAGGGGCCTTTGACTTGCAACTCAAGCTGCCGAAGAATAATCTGGAGGTGTTCATTTGAAAGAAGCAACGGAAGGTAAAAGGCAACACACAAAGAAGAGATCGGTTAGTAAGACGAGAAAAGTAAACTGGCAAATTAATAAGTAAATAAATAGATGAAGAGGTTTTAATTGTTAAAATACAAGAATTTGTTGGGGTCCTAACTGCGTGGGAGCTCTTAAGAAATTGAGGCCCCTGAAGACCAGCAGACTTGGTCCTAAAAGGGCAGTTGGCCCACCCTCTCTCAATCGCCTTCAGAAGGTTAGCACAGGCTGTCAGGTGTGGAAGACAGAGAGAGAGAGAGAGAGACTGTGGCTTTAGATTCATTATTAAGGAACCTTTTGTTGCTGAATCTTAGCTGAAGTTTCATGATCATAGTCTTATAAATTTTGGGGTCATCTGAGCAAGCATTTTTTGTTGTGGTTCTGAAGTATCCAGGCTGTAAATCAGTGGGGGGTAATGAATGCCATCAGTTCACTTCAAGCTGTGCACTGCAGGCATTACTTAATGAGGCTCTTTACAGCGTTCCTTCGGCCCCTAGGTGCAACCCCTTACGTTCCTTTTACTGTACCTCCACTCATATTATATCTTCCACCTTGCTATCCACCCTCTCCTGACACTTATTTCATAGTGCAACTACGAGGTTTTCCTTCTGTTACATCTTTTAAAACTTACTTTATCTCAATTTCCCTGTCAGCGCTGAATGACATAGTCCCAGTGTTTGGCTTTGGCCTGCACTCTGTAATCCATTCCAATCCTATCATCTGTCCGCAATTAAAAGGCGATTTGATCATTTCTCGAAATCCCCTGTTTGCATTGGGCTCTCTCTCTCTCTCTCTCTCTCTCTCTCTCTCTGTTGCGAGTAATTCCTATTCCACCCATTCCCAGCCATTTCCATTCACTGTGCAGTATTAGTACTTTGGTCGCGTATTGTTTCCGGATTACAAATATTCTCTCTCTGTCTCTCTGTCTCTCTCTCTCTCTCTATCTCTCTCTCTTATGCCTGACGAACGGCTACATTATTTTTTTACCTTATTCGTTTGTTCTTTTCAACCGTGTTCTGTAAATAAACAAACACATGACTTTGTTCGTTGTAGATATTTCGTTTTCTTTGTTTTATTGTAGAATTTTTGTTTGCCGAATTCTTTGGAAATGGCGTCATGGCCACAAAAAATGAAGGGTTTATTTAAAGTTACTTTTGTTGCATGTTTGACGTTTATACAGATTCTGCGTAGGGAAACATTAAAAGCAGTCTTCTAAAACCCATGTTGGAAACATATCACAAACAGCTCAACAACAAGTCGACGAATGTGAGTGGAGAACAATTTGGCAAATGTTGAATAATAGTATGAAGCAGTGTTGATTCACCTGAGGGGACGAGAAAAGCGGTCTTCTAAAACATGTCATCAACACGCATTGGCATTTTGTCGCATACTTATCGCTCACAAGTTGGAAACAAGTCAACAACTGTATGTGAACTCATTGGGGAGCTAAGCTTTGGAATATGCTTGATAACAGCTTTAAGCATTGGGGATTCTCCTTAGGGGACGAGAAAAGCGGCCTTCTAAAACATGTCATCTACACATGTCTGCAACTTGTCACATACTGGTGACAGGTTGAAAAATAATCGACGATTGTGAGTGGAGAATGAACCTTTGGCAAATGCCTGATAACAACATGAAGCAGTGGTTAAAAGTACCAGTGAGTCATTGTCTTGTTTCCAGTAAGTCAACAACGTGTATTTAGCCTTTTCATTCTATGTGAAGTGAGTTGGCAGCGCGTTTATAACATTTTACTTAATTTTGTGTTCATAATAATTAAACTTGTGGTAGAAATTTCACAATTGATGTTTTTGCTTTGACAATTTTTAACAAAACATCATGACACATCTGTCAACTCAGACCTTCACACTTACTTTCCATTTCGTGATTTGGCTGTTGGGCCTTATTGTAACTCATGCTCATTCATCATCTGGGTCTTCAGTCAAGTGTGAATACAGAGGCCCCACTCCAGGAGGTTCTCTCTCCGTCCAAGTCCCTTTATTAACCACCTTTAGAACATTCCATTATCAACCTCTTCTTGTAAATGGCCCTCTCTCTCTCTCTCTCTCTCTCTCTCTCTCTCTCTCTCTCTCTCTCTCTCTCTCTCTCTCTCTCTGCTTCTTTCACTCGATTATGAGCCTCTCCCTTCGCCTTTGTCTGGTAATCTCCTCACTTCTCTCTCCATTAACCTGAATAGGATTTTTTTAACCCCGATTCTCCAAAACTGGCGGATCAGAAGCAATTTCCAGGTCGTTTCCTCAATTTGGTAGCTCCCCTTTTATATGCATATATATATTATATATATATATATATATATATATATATATATATATATATATATATATATATATATATATATATATATCTGGGGATCTTTTAGCCATTCCCTTCACGCCTAATTTAGGCTCTCTCTCTCTCATCTCTCTCTCTCTCTCTCTCTCTCTCTCTCACTGAAAGATGATCTGCAGCATTTTATAATGTAGGCCTAATGTTTTATTGTGGTACCTCGGTCTAAGTGTGCCAGTTTTTTACTAACTCATTCCGTTGGCTCCCGGATTTCATTGTAACTCATTACTGATAGCACCAGGCTCTCTCTCTCTCTCGCTCTCTCTCTCTCTCTCTCTTAACAAAGTATATGATTGGGCAGAGGAAAATAGGATGGTATTTAACTCTGATAAATTTGAATCAATAAATTATTGGAGACAGAGAAGGAAAGCTAATATGCATATAGGGGACCTAATAATGAGACAATCACAAATAAGGAAGCAGTTAAAGACCTTGGTGTGATGATGAATAGGAACATGTTATGCAATGATCAAATAGCAATTCTTTTGGCAAAATGTAAAGCAAAAATGGGAATGTTGTTACGGCACTTCAAAACAAGAAAAGCTGAACACATGATTATGCTTTATAAAACATATGTTCGTAGTCCACTTGAATATTGCAATATGATATGGTACCCACACTATCAAAAGGATATTGCACAAATAGAGAGTGTACAAAGGTCCTTTACGGCTAGAATAGAAGAAGTTAAGGACCTAGACTACTGGGAAAGACTACAATCCTTAAAATTATATAGTCTAGAAAGGAGAAGAGAACGCTACATGATAATTCAGGCATGGAAACAGATAGAAGGAATAGCCGAAAATATCATGGAGCTAAAAATATCAGAAAGAGCAAGCAGAGGTAGATTAATAGTGCCCAAAACTATACCAGGAAAAATAAGGAAAGCACACAGGACATTAATCCACTACGCACCAGCATCGATAATGCAGCGTCTATTCAATGCGTTGCCAGCTCATCTGAGGAATATATCAGGAGTGAGCGTAGATGTGTTTAAGAATAAGCTCGACAAATATCTAAACTGCATCCCAGACCATCCAAGATTGGAAGATGCAAAATATACCGGAAGGATGTATACTAGCAACTCTCTGGTAGACATTAGAGGTGCCTCACACTGAGGGACCTGGGGCAACCCGAACGAACTGTAAGGTCTGTAAGGTAAGGTAAGGTCTCTCTCTCTCTCTCTCTCTCTCTCTCTCTCTCTCTCTCTGTGATGTTTCCTGGGCTCTCTCTCTCTCTCTCATTTTGAGATGATAAAAATGATGTAGGCCTAATGGAGCGTTGTGTTGCCTCTAAGTCAGAGAACGAATCGCAAAGAATAGTTTTCCCTTTAATAAATAGTCAGGAACAGAGGTCAGAGGTCAGAGTTGTAGCTTCTGTGACCTTATGTTCACCAAGGAGGTGTAGACTGCACCTTCATCCCCTCAAAGCATGAATATTTAGTCTTTGACAGTATGAGATTGGAATAAGTCTTGAATTAGCTCCAAATGACTATTGCTTTTGTTCCAGATTACCAAAAGGTCTATGATGGATACCGTTATGAAATAAAAGCCTTTCTCATGGTAATGTAGCGATATTGGGGTGCAAATACTAACCTTCTCAATAATAATAATAATAATAATAATAATAATAATAATAATAATAATAATAATAATAATAATAATAATAATTTACGAACAAATCTTTATCTCTGTTTGTGTTTCACAATGAGTCTACGCCAAATTCCTTTTTAATTTTTTATTTGCGACGCTAATTGTTTTTCATTAGTGACGGTTTTATAAACAATTAGTTGGAAAGTCCGCTAAACTTAATTCGTTATTCATGATTTCCGCAAACAATTAGATCAGTTATTCGTAATTAAGGTGTACCAACAATCCAGTCCTGACGGGTGACTGGTTATTCATTATTCATGAATTATTTCCCTTTTGGATATCATGAATCGGTGTACCAAAGGAAATTAAAGTGTGGGATTAATGTATCTTGAAATTGAGGCCTAGGTGAAGAGGGAGTGCTGTCCAGAAAGGTTGCCATGCAACGACATTGACCAAGAATGACTGAGGAGTGTGGAAGAGGAGTTGTTGTGTTTGTGATACTGAAGAGAAACTGGTAGGAGACTTTGGAAAAGCTTTTCCACGAGGAGAAAGGTTGCTTGGCTACAATAATATATAATATAGTCTTTAGTGTACGCAGGTTCATACAGGACTTATCCAGAATAATGAGGAATCATCCGGGATAATCCAGTTAATGCAGTCTATCGTCCAATGTTTGTGTTTATCTCTCCGGTGCATTTTGTAGTTGCTACGTAGGGAAAAAGTGGGAACGATATTTGGAGAGAGAGAGAGAGAGAGAGAGAGAGAGAGAGAGAGAGAGAGAGAGAGAGAGAGAGAGAGAGAGAGAAGAGAAGTGAAAAGCATTAGCGAAAAGAATCGGCCTAATATTTGGCCCAGTTTGCGTTAAATTTGAAGCCCCTTTAGGTGATGGCTGGGGTCATTTTTTGACATTACGTGGGGAAAGTTTTAATAGAAAACGAAAGTAGTCGTAGCTTCCGTGATATGAATAGGTCTCTCTCTCTCAATCTCTCTCTCCCTCCTCTCTCTCTCTCTCTCATCTCTCTCTCTCTCTCTCTCTCTCTCTCTCTCTCTCTCTCTCTCTCAGTAGCCATTTCGCTTGGTGAGACGTTCCCGCGCACAGTCCGATTAATCAACAAATATCACGCTTTTAACATACGTCTAGAATTTGAGAAGTATCTAGAAGTGTTCGTGAACTGTCAGTGATAAGATTAGTGTGAAAATAGTAGGATAAAGTATCTACTAAGTTAGTTTATCAATTGAAATACTGTAAATCAGATCAAGATGGCAGTAAATTCCAACTGTGGTAAGAGATGGTGAAATTTAGCATGTTTAGCAGATTCGCAATATGATGAGGTAGAAGGAAGGGAGCTGGCATTTCTCATCTATGAGACCAACAACAGCCCTAACCAAAAAGATACAAAAGCATTCATAGATATATTAGAAGGATATGATCCTTCAAACTGGAATAAATCAACAGAAAACATCTTGAAAATAATTGAAGAAGTTCCCAATAAAATCCAAGAAGTCAAGAGACTCATAAAGAAAATATACATAAATCAACATATTCCGACAAAGAAAATAAATAAGGTGAACATTGTAAGTATCCTAATTGATGCAATAGGAAAAAGAATGCCAAAAGTATGCAAACTGTGTAAGGTGTGGTATAGCATAATTAATCCACAAAACCTGATCAGAAAATGTGCTGCATGCAGCATTCCGACGCATCCACAATGTGCTGAGGTAATGCAAGATATGAGAAAAGATACCAGAATATTTTGCTCAACATGTCTATCATGGATAGACAATGTTATTAAATCAAGACTGAATGTACAAATAGTTGAGGATGAAGAAGAAGAGGAAGAGGAAGAAGAAGAAGAGGAAAACGAAAGAGAAGTAAGCAAAACTGAAATGACAGAAAAAAATAAGGAAAACAAAGAACAAGATAAAAGTATGGATGCAGAGATACTCATTGATACTACATATGAGGTAATCAAGCAGCATACATACGAAGAAATAAATTACGACGACAACAAAAAAGAAAATCCCGAAGAGGCTCTACCCAGATTTGAACAATGATGGGAAAGAGGAAAAAATAGACAAGAAAGACAAAATCTGCAACCTTTTGAAAAGAGGTAATTGCAGATTCGGAGAAAGATGTTACTACAAACATCCTAAGGTATGTCACAACTATGAAATATATGGTAAATGGGCTTACCTAGACGGCTATGAGGA
Organism: Macrobrachium nipponense; assembly: GCF_015104395.2. Lineage (NCBI taxonomy): Eukaryota > Metazoa > Arthropoda > Malacostraca > Decapoda > Palaemonidae > Macrobrachium > Macrobrachium nipponense. Next base: position 64,570,545 of record NC_087213.1, on the reverse strand, counting down.
TGATTGCAGAGATCTACATCCAAAAATATGCAAAAACCTAAAAGAAGGAAAAGGATGTAAGTTCGACAAAAAATGTAAATATATGCACCCTGTAGCCATGAATCAAAATCAAATAAATAATCAATCAAATAATAAAATCCAAAATAAGAAAGAAACAAATAAAGAGAGGAACAAAGAATATCAGGTGAAAGAAAAAACCAAGCCATCACCGCGATATGGTGTGTCTCCAAAATATTTCCAACCATCAGCTCCAAGATACAATTCAAGAGATAAGAACTGTATTTATGATGCAAGAGGATATTGCAGATACGGAGAAAATTGCAGATTCAAACACAAAATGAATAATTGTGATGAAGGAATATCAAATATTATGGAAAAGTTGGATTTTTTAATGTCAGAATTTCTGGAAATGAAGAAAAGAACAACATACCAGAACAGGAAAGAGACATGGGAAAATCCTTATTATTACCCATATTAAATGAAGGAGAAAACACGCAAACCATCATAGTGATGAATGCGCAGAGGTTAGTTACGAGTAACTCAAAAAGAAAAATGAGTACTTAGAAGAACTAACCCAAATTGAAAAGAAATAGATGTAATGAATATAAGTGAAACCTGGTATTCCAAGAGACTGGGAATGATGATCAAATAAAAGGTTCCAAACTTATAGATCAGATAGAAAAAAAGGAATCAAGGGGAACCACAATATATGGGAAAGACAAAAAACAAGGAAAATATATGAGAATATAGTAACTCAGAATGTGAACTAATAGCAGTAGAATTTGAATCTGAAAAATTAATGAACATAGTAATAATATAGACCCCCGATACTAAGAGTTTGTCATATAGAGAAAAATTGGATGATATATGTTAAAAAAATCACAAGGACTGGACTATTCTCCTATCTGGAGACTTTAACTTTCCATTCGTAGACTGAAAAGAACGAATAGGAGATTGTGGTTATATTTATACATATAAAAAGAGAGTAATAGTAGTGCAGAAGATAAGAGGCAATTCGAAAAGCTATTAGATATGCTACAAGAATACAACATTCACAAATAGTCACCTGCCAACAAGAAAGGAAAATACTTTAGACCTAGTATTTGTGAATGAGGTGAATATGTTAAAGAAATAATAGTTTATAATGCGAGATATTTGAGACCATAATGTCATAGAATTAACAGTCCATTCCAAAGCAAGTGAAAACAGAGATAAGCAAGAAATGAAAAAGTGGGAAGGATATGAAAGGAAAATACAACTTCTACAGTAAAAATATAAAATGGTCAGAAAATAAATGAAGAACTAACAAAGATTGGGATAACATTTTCGTAAGTGATGACATAAGCGTAAATACGAAGATACTATATAAAATATTAGAGAAAATAGTGGAAAAATATATACCGAAGAAGAAAAGTAAACATCAGTTATGCATACCAAGAGACAGAAGGATCTTGTTCCAGAAAATCAGAAGTGGAAAAAAGGTCTTGCAAAAGAAAAAAAATGCATGGAAAGTTATAGAACTAAAAACTAAGATAGAAAAATGCAGAACAAAAGATTATACAATCAAAAGAAAATGAAAAACGGGACTTGGAAGAAAAAACCCTAGTAAATATCAAGCAAAACCCCAAAACTATTATACTCGTACGCAAAAAAGATGAATGAAAGGAATAGAAATAGGCCCTCTAAGAATTGAAGGGAGATTAACGAATGAAAAAAAGGAAGTATACAACATAGTGGCAGAACAGTAATTAGAGAGAATTCACCCCTAGAATTGATAATGAAGATAATGATACAGAAGTAAGGGACGAAAATAGTGAATATTTATGCTGACATAGATATTAATGAAGCTGATATTGTGCAGGCTATTAATGAAATTAAAAATGGAGCTGCTGAAGGTCCTGATTGTGTTCCTGCTATTTTGTCGTAAGACATTGACACTTTCTTATTTATCTCTTATTCTACCAAACCGATTGACTGGGTGATAAAATATATTATTGGTTTTCTTAATGGATAGGAATTCACACAACGAGTTATGGAGATTATTATTGATTTACACCATAGATTATTATGTGTTGAATTCCATGTTTACTGATTTTGTACATGAACTTTCCTGTCAGATATATACTTAGCTTTACGTCTCTGACGTCACGACAGAATTCAAAACTCGCACACGCGACAGGTAGGTCAGGTGATCTACCTTCCTTACCCGCCGCTGGGTGGCGGCTGTAGAACCAATCTCCCTTTCCAGCCAGAATTTTTCTGTCGCCGGTGACGACTAACCCCTGTGGTTGTTACCTCCTGACAGCTTTATTTTCGATTTCTCGTTGCCGTGGATTTATTTGGACTGACTTTCGGTGAAGTACCTGATCTTGTTGGCTTGGCATACGCACTTGTGGATTGTTTTTTGGATATTGATTTGGATTTTTCTTTGATTTCAAGATGTCTGATGTAGAGGTTAAGAAATCTTCTATGTTTAGGGTGTGCTCTATGGATGAATGCAAGGTGAGGCTACCGAAAGCTACGGTAGATCCTCACACAGTTTGCTTTAAATGTAGAGGGAAAGATGTTCTTTTGTTAACCGTGTAATGAGTGTGAGAAGTTGGATGAGGGTGAATGGAAGGCTCTTTCTTCCTACTTGAGGAAGTTGGAGAAAGACAGGGTGAGAAAGCTTCGTCTAGAGTTCTAGTAAGTCTCGTATTAGCGAGGTAGAAGTAGACAATCCTGTTGTAGCATTAGAACCTTCTCCAGTTTCAGCTCCTGCGCCCTGCATCGAACCTAAAGATACGACTACGGAAGTGGCAACCATGAGAGCCACGATCCTTAGCATGGAAAAGAAGATTCGTTCGTTGCAGGTAAGAGTAGTGAAGGTGAATTGTGCAGTGACCCCAGTGCAGTGGGAGGGTGCGTCTGATCGGCTCCTTAATGCTTCCAGGCCTAGACCTCTTCCAGACTCCCAGTCCCAGTGGAGGAGGAAAGTCAACAGCCGCATGAAGGTTAGGGAGAATCTCCCACCGATCAGGCGTCCCCTCGGTAGATCCTGATGTTTCGTACCCAGGCTGCCCTTGTTCGCGCGAAGAAGGAGTATTGCGCCAATGCTTCTCTTCTTCTTCCTCACCTTCGCCTAGAAGAGGATGGAGCGCCTCGGATTCTTCGCGACCGCTGAAGAGAGCCTGGAAGGCTCCTTGCGCCTTTCCTTCCAGCCCGGAAGTTTTTCCCAGAAGAGCCGGAAGTGGATATCAAGAAACCCAGGAGGGAGCAGGAGTTCTCGCCTCATAGTAGGCTTCGAGCTCCTCTTCTCCTGTGGAGGATTTTGCAAGATCTCCAGCTCGGATTCTTGCGGGGCTGCAAGCTCAGATTTCGGCGCTGCGGCTCCTTGGCTGGAGGAACGCGTCGTAAGAAAGACGTCTCTCTCCCCGTCAAGAAGTCTAGGATTTCCTTCTTCGCCTGTGTTACCTTCGCAGTCAGAGTCGGCTCTCTCTCCTGTATCAGCGGATGGAAGGAGGCGCTCTTCCCTCGGCAGACGCTTGTCGTCTTCCAGACGACAATCGCCCAAGAAGCTTTCTCCTGGTGACTTCATTTCTCCAGTAGAAAGGGATCTAGCGCCTAGTAGGCGGCTCGTCTAAAGACAAGCGTACAGCTTCGTCTTCTCGCTCCGTTCCGAAGATCCTTCAATCTCCGGATAGAGAGCCTCCTCTTTCATGGATTCGTCAAGAGACAGGATCTCTCCTTTTGTTAGGCGCCTTGAGCCTGGTAGCGGCGCTACTCCCCAAGTAGACGCTCTCTCCCGCTCCCAAGCGCGGTGCGGAAGATAGGCGCTTTTTCTCCTGATATGGCGCGGCTCTCCTATTAGCCGCTCTGTTTGGGACAGGCGTGTAGAGCCTGAAAGATATGTCTCTTCTGGGAGACTACCTTTTGTTTTCATGCAGACCCGACGAGTCTAGATCTAAGTTTGTGGAGCATGGTAGACGCCGGTCTCCTAGTAGGCGATCTTCTCCAGGGCTTCGCTCTCCTGTAAGTAGGCGCCAAGAGCCTAGTAGGCTTTCGCCTCATTGTAGCGCAGTTCGCCAGGCAGCTGCTCTCCTTTGGACAGGCGCATGGATCCTGTTAAGCGCCTTGAACATAGTAGGCTCTCCTCTCCTAGCAGGCGCTCCCCTTTGGACCTCCCGGGATTCTAGGAGTAGTCTTAAGGATCAAAGAGGACGCACTCATCGAGTAGGAGGAAGGACTCATTCGAGAGGAGCTCTCCAGAAGCTTTGGCTTCCCTGATAGCGCCAGACTGCTGCCAGACACTCCCTCCCTAGACAGACGCACTTCTTTAGAGAAGTCCAACTGCTCTCGTAAAGAAGCGAGAGGTTCTTCAGTGGATGAAGTGGAACCTTCAGAAGAGGATTTAGTGAAGGACTCTTCAGTTTCGTCCTATAAGATCCTTACAGATCTCCTTCTTCAAGAGTTTGGAGATACTCCCTTACTCCCGTCGCTCCTCCGTCTCCTCTCTCTTTATTC
>NC_087213.1:64557617-64565542 GCF_015104395.2 Macrobrachium nipponense | reverse complement strand
AGCACGAAATTTCGGCTTAACGATTGATACTCGGAAGAAAGGACTGGTTTCGACTTCCATGTAGGTTGTTGACTTGGTACAAGTTTCAGCCTGGTTTGCGAAGTGGTAGGCAGTGATGAAGCCTGACCGTGTTTTTATTGAACATGTTTTTAACTGTAGTGTGGAGGCTCCCTCAGAACTGGGCAAGGCAGAGATGGACACAGAAACTGCCACTGGCTTCAAGAGGAGCCATTGGAGCTTTCAAGTTGAATAGGAAAACCATTTTGCAATAAAGTTGCTGAGCTTGGCTTAAGTAAGTTTGCAGGCCCCAACGAGGTCACCCAAGGCTTAACGAGGGGTTTTGCAGGGGAGGGGAGGATGTGAGTAATTATCATGGCGTAGGGACGTTGAAGCAATTACATTAAAAAAAATGAAACTGATGGGGGAAGCTGGTGTTTGGGGTAATGTTAATGGAGCAATATGATCCGTCATGTATTTTCAGTTCAATTTCCATTCCATTGTCCATTGTTTGCCTCACTGGACGAGTAATTCAATTTGGTAATGGATCATTTGCCCATTTAATCAATTGAATCTAACCTCTCTCTTCACACTATATTTTATTTTGTATCCCCTGTCAGTTGTTTCTTAACTTTGGTATCCCCTGTCCATTGTTCGTAACTTGACCCGAGGGTGTTGCGGGGGTATTTACTTTGGCTCGTGTATATTATGCGTTACCTCGGAGGAAGAGAGGAGAGAGGAGAGAGAGATTTAAGTTGGCAACTGGCGTATATTGAAGTTCCCGTGGTTTGATAGGTCCCTGAGGGCTAATTTTCCATAGAAACAATTATCGGGATTGCAAATTAGATGCTGGACGTCTTTATGTACATAATTGGGTTCTCCAGTGTGCATATTTTATTGATTGCATTGGTTTTATGTTGTTTTGCGGGGGGGGGGGGGGGAGGGGATTGGAACGTTGACTATAGCTATGGTAAAAAATTACATCCTAGATTTTCTTAAATAAAACAATTGAATTGATATCAAGAACATCCCATTTTAGAATGCCATTGAGTTTGTTGGAGGTAGGTTTTGAATAGGCCTATTATAACAGGTTCTTTTTTGGGCATAAAGGTTTTCCTGAGGGGTTAAACATTTGTGGGAACCCAACCTCGGATTTGCATAAAGTGGGGAACTCTTTCTCTTAAAAAACAAAAAGACTTTTTGATAGTTGCTGAAGTTGGGAACTCAAGTCCTATTGGCACCGAATGGGAACTCCTAACTTCTGGATAACAAACTATGGGAATGTAGTCTTTTGGGAATCAGATTAGGTAAATAGGGACTTTCCTCTGGGAACACATTGGGTAACTTAGATTTTGAAACCAGTTTGGGAATTAGCCAGCTGGGAACTATTAGTTGTTTAGGAATACAGATGGAAATTCAGCCCTCTGGGCACACATTGGGGAACTCAGTCTGTTTGGAATTCAATGGGATTTTTTTCACTATTCTGGGAATCACATTGGAAATTTGTAATTAGCAATCAAATGACAATGAAACCTTGTGGGAAAATAAGTGGGAACTCAGTTTTGGAATCAAGTGGGAATTCCAACCATCTGGGAATACATTTGGTAACTTTAAAATGTTTGGAATAAAATGGAAATACGTTCATTCTGGGAACAAATAAGGAATTCAGTCTTTTTCCACTTTTCTGGGAACAGAGTAAGAAAGTTCATTGTGAAAAATGGCAGCCCGGTCTTGTATTATGAACTTGTTTTTCCCGGTGGGGTACAAACAGAAACCAAAGTCATAGATTATTCACAGTTGGAAACTCGGTGTTTTGGGAGTGTAATGGGAACTCAGTTTTCTTGGGAACAAAGCGGGAACTTTTAGTGTTGTGAGATTTAAAATGTATAGAGCAATTTCATTCAAGAGAATGCCCGACGTGGAGTAGTGACGGAAAAAAAGAAAGCAATGTGATGTGATTGATAACAGTTGCAATGTTGAATAATACCGAACCCTAACCTGACCCCTTTATCTAGGTTGTATGAAGTGACTGGTTTTACATAGTGAGTAAGAAACGGCAATGTATAGAGTAAGCGGACAACATTGCATATGTGAAATAACATATCATTATTTAGTGAATGGAAAGAATGGAAAGAGCCCATGTGATCCCAGTGAAAAAGGTAAACTAACACTTTGCATAGCAAATAACAAAACTTTATATAGTGTAAATAACATACATAACAACCTATATATATATATAAGATATATATATATATATATATTGATATACATATATGTGTAAGTTTATATATATTATTTATTTATATATATATATAATATATTATATATTATAATTATATATATATAGTGAAGTAACATAGGTTATATTTAACCACAAGGCCTCAAATCCAGTGGCAGAGCCAACGTCCAACTCTTCCGGAAACAGAGCAATGGAGGCCATTCGAGCAATGGAATGAGTTTCCAACAATGCCTAGCGACACATTCCCGAATTATTGATTCCCAGTGACGCTCCTGTCTGTCCTCGTCTGTCCTGACCGATCTGGACCCTGATCGTAGAATTTCGTCGAGGGAGATATTGCAGACGAATATTTGATCCTTAAAGTCAAACTTCGAATACCATTTCTGCTTATGCACCATTTCCATTAGTAACAATTATTTTCAAATTTGACATTTTCGCTGACGCCAAAGAAGAGGCCAGTTTGGTCGAACCAGTAGGAGGGTGGTCTGTCCCCAGTAGTGGGGAGGAGGAGGAGGAAGGAGGAGGTGATCTTCCACCAATACTACCATTGGCCAAATTACAAGAAGCTGGGCAACCCCACAGATCTGATCTGGGGCTTTCTATAACAAAATGTAAGGATTTGATTTTTTTTTTTTTTTTTTTTTTTGACAACTAACGTACTTGCTTAGGTTGGGGGTATTTTGGGCTTTGACTCTCTCTCCTCTCTCTCCCCAGTTATCACAAGAATTAGGTTGAAAGACGAAGAAGGTGCCGAGATTTTCCGAAATGCATTACCTAAAAAAATAAACATAAATTGATTAAGAAAAAACTTGCTAGCATTTTTTTTATTCTTTTTCACAAATTTTCTGTCAAATGAGGAGGACAAAATGCAAGAACGCCACAGTTTGGAAGATGTTATAAAAGAAAAACAAAGCCTCCCTTAATAGGATCTGCCTGGCATGACATCAGGGGAGAGAAGAGAGAGAGAGAGAGAGAAAAGAGAGTAGAGAGGAGAACGAACGCGCACGGGAGTCATACAAGAGGTATCATAAGTGGCGTAACCCCAATAGAACCCCGAAGGAAACAGAAAGTGGTCTTATTTGTTGGACTGTAGAGAATAAGGGTTCGAGAATCGCATGAAGATTTGTTGGAAAACTAATAAATAATTTGAAATCCAAATTTTCATTTTCTTTTCATTTCCGTTAAAGTAATAACTATAAGGGAAGTAAAATGAAAATATGGATTTTTAAACCTTTCACTATCACAAAATCCTACTGCCAATAAGGTTAACTAACCTTCCTGAATGATAGTTCAGGAGTAGTATGGGTTTTGTCCCTATGGATGGCGTCAATTTGTTTAGTTGAGACTGACTTCCATTATTGCGAGGCAAGAACCACCAAAGACCATTGGGTCATATGTAGTCTATCGATCATTGTTCACCACTTAGGTTTTTCTATTAAGGGCAATTTCTTATCCGAACCGGCTTGACAATGACTTAATTTTACACAGAAGTATATCTTTGAACCGCTGGAAGTGACGCGAAGGGAGGGAGGGAGGGAGGGTGGCGTTTTCCTGGGGTTGCCATGTGTATTTTTGAAGCTGGGCTACTCCCAGCTCGAGTTATTTCTGCACCTCGACGCTTTCCACGTCCGGTGTGGCCCTTACCCCTAATAAGAACCTGCTGCTGGTTCCAGTTTGTTTTTTTTTTTTTTTTTTTTTCTTTTTTTTAGATTATTTGAAAAACTTTTATAAAAAACAAAATTATTGGCGGGGAACCAGTATGACAGAAAATTCCATCGTCTTCTTGCTATCGGGACATTTCTTTCTCATATATATATATTATATATTATTAATAAAACAAATAAACAAAAATTAATAATAATAATAATAATGAATCAATAATAATAAACTTAATAAAAAAAGAAAATCCCCAACACTCGAGTCGACTGGGGATCTTCCCCCCTCCCCCTCCTCCCCCTACCCCTACCCCTACCCCACCCTTACCACCCCTCCCCTCTCCACCCCACCATATAACCTCCCCACCCACCCTCTTACCGATTCATTCATTTTCACACAAAACCGCCAACGCTTTATTCATCTCCAACCCCACCCACCTTCCCCACCCCATCCATCTCCAACACCCGCCTTCTCCCCCTCCCATCCTCCAACCAACACCCACCTTCTCCACCATTCCATCTCTCAAGACACCCACCTCGGAAACGTGTGGGGAAGAGGTACCTCTTTGGACACCCTTCCACCAGACTTCGGGGGGGGACCATTACGAGTTCCAGTGGGAGAAGTCAACGTTATTATTAATTGAAAACCGAATTCTTTTGAAATAATAATTTTAAACAGAAAGAGTCCGTGCCCTCGTTTTTTTGATGGATTGGTTTTCAGTTGAGAAGAAGAAGAAAAGACCAGGAAAGGCACCAAAAAAAAGAAAAAAATGGATTATATTTATATAGTTTACTATTGCGAGCCATATTCAGGCTCCTTTTGGGAAACGCTGCTGTTTTTTTTGCTTATAACCTTAACTCGTGTCGTCGTTATCATCTCTGTTTATAACATACTACCTGGGTTAATGACAATTAGCCTGAAATGGAAACGAAATGGAAATGAAAAACCATTACATTCACAACACCTTTGCCTTTTCTCATAGGTTTTCCCACAGGATGAACCTATACTGAAGCTATATAGAAAGTACTTTTCATTTGCAATACGCTTACCAGAACTACATACTCGGCCATTCCAATTCTCTACGTTATCCATTGACATTTATCATTCGAACAGAACTTCCATTAGAATCATTAGCAAAGAGAAACCAACTTTCAGCAACTAAATATGTTACTTACAGAAAGCTAAACTGAAATCGCCCAACTTGGTAAGTTCATAGATTATTATAACCGGGGGGGTAAATTAGAAAAAAAATGTTCGCTTGAGTTACATTCGCGTCAGCTTTTCAGTCGCTTACGGGTTTAATGATGCTCCCATAACCTTGTATAGAAAACGGTTAGGTGGAGCCGAACTCCTCCGGAGAGTTAAGGGTGTGTGCCTGTTGATAATAGGCACCCTATTCAGGACGAGTCACAACGCTCCCTCATCCAGATTGTCCTCTGTCAATGCCGTGTTAGACATATAAATTTCCAAACTTAAGTTTACGAGTCGTTGGAATACTTTTATTTCAATGGAAACCCTTTAATTTAATATTTATTGACTGATTTGTGTGCATATGTTTTTTATGAAGTTCCTTCTTGAGTTAGAAACATAATGATTCGTTTCTTTTTTCTTCTTGTTTTTATGTTTTTTTTTCTCAAGTAGGTTTTTTTCTTTTTCCTCTTTTGCAAGCGTTGTGTTTGAGATCTTAAGCAGATAATAATGCCAAGGTTTTATAAGGTGGATATGGTTTTTTTCTTTACGTTTTTCGTTTATTTATTATTATTATTTTGTGCTGATGTTAACTTATGCACTTGATGTTTGTATTTTTTTTGTCATTATGGGCCATTGTACTTACAGAAAAAGAAGAGGATAGCTATCTAACTCTGGTTATTTTTTTTGTATTGTATCTTTTTTTTTGGGACAAGTTTGTACTTATATGTTTTATTGTAATACCTTGTCAATAAAAATAACTAACTAACTAGTATATAATAACGTCAGAACCAGAAATAAAAGAAGGTAAATTTTCACTAATTTTAACTTAACGACTAAAACATAAAAAAAAAACAATGAAATGGAAGCAGTCACAAATACGAAATCGGAAGTCCTCCCACCATTGAGCGAGTGTTTCGGAAGTACGTATTGCTGCCCTGAGCAAAGTGGCGGGGGGAGGTGAGGGGACTGCTGTTGGTTTATTGGGTGGGGGAGGGGGGGGTGGTGGGGGGGGTTCCGCAGCCGGCCCCTGACTTAATGTGGTGGTTTGGGTGGGAGATGGGGTGAGGGAAAAAAGGGGAGGGGGGTGAGGTTCTATCTGGCCAGCCGCCTGCCTTGCCCCTTTTTTCTTTTCAAGTTGTCACACCTTGCTCGATTCGCCCGATCACTTATTTATGTTAGGTCAATCTCCTCTCTCTCCTCCTTCTCCGCATCCCAAGTTAACAACCCGACAAGACCCGACCTAAGGAAAAATGCACAGTTTCTCCATAATCTGGTTATTTTCACGCAGTGAAGTTTCATTCCATCAAATGATTGCGGGTAGGCGCCAGAGTAGGACAGGAGGGGTTGAGATGAGCGAGAGAGAAGAGAGAGATGGAGAGAGACAAAGATTCCAGTTATCCAAGTACTTTTTTACCATATAACAAATCTAAAGTCACCGAAGACGATCTTGAGATTTTAATTTTTCTTTAAAAAACAGTTTATGTTTTGATTTTTTTAGTTAATTCAATAGACACAGATCATGGGCATTTCATATTCACAGTGCACAGTCGGATGTCATGTCCAATAACGGTGTTCATGAGTACTGCGTGAATCATTGAGAAACAAAGTAGTAACAATGAAAGAATCGTGGCAACATGCGGCCATCGCATCAATTTAAGTCCTACCCAAGAGAGGAGGAGGAGTAGTTAACTTACACACCTACCCTATAAGTGATAGAAGGCAAGCGCCCACCAAGTCCTACCCCTCATCATCGTTCATGTCTGTCTCTCCTCCTCTCTCTCTCTCTTCCTCTCATCTCTTGCTCTTGCAGGTTTTTTGACAGTAAAGTGCAAAGATTGAATGTTTTTTGACGTATTTTGTGTTTTTGCTGTAAGTCGTCTGCTTTAAGACCTTGCTTTGGGTGGGGCCACCTTTGAATCCCTTGGTTTTTCCAAACGGCCAGATTTCGTTTTGGTATTTGCTTGACACACCTTTAAGGTAACAACCTGATTTTTGTATCTGATAAATAAGCATACATAGGTTCCTTTCCATCAAGGGATTTGACCATAAGGAGGATGGCACCTACGTGTTTGTCCTGTTTAATTTTTTTCTTTCGTATTGCCATTAACTTAGTTTGGAAGTGTATATAAGGTTTGTTCTCTAGAAGAGAATCGACTCTCGTGGATCCTGCTCCTCGTCTCTCTCCTCCCAACCAAAAAGCCGTGTATTGGAAGAAACTTAAGTTCTTTGCAAAGAGCGAATTACTAAAGACCTGTTTGAGAGACTGAGATGCGGAGGGAATCATGTGCATCGTCACGTCTGACTTGAGATGAACCATCATATGCACCACCCTTTCCCGTTGATTATTATTAGTGGAGAGGCGATTTAAAATCACTTGAACAGTACAAAGGTCGAAAGTTATCCTAAAATATCGGTCAAACTTGAATCTTTGCGGACTGAGAAGAAATAAATTGTAAATAGTTCCCCCGACTACAAACCCATTGTTGTAATTAATAACTAATAATAACTTGGAGGAAAAAGGAAATCGTTTCTACCATCCGAATGTTGACTTAAGATTTCAATCGAAAACCAACTATAGTACTATGCATTCGATGCCGTGTATTCATATAACCGTGGTCGCCATTGTTGACGTCAACCTCTGCTTCTGAATATCGCGATCATAGACTCCAATACATTCGTCTCTGTTATCTTATTCTGATTTGTGATGGGGGCCTTTTTTTTATAACCTGTATAAAAACACCCTCTCACCTCCCCCCCCCCCCCCCGACAACACCTCGGTTGCTATACCCCGTCAATGGGTGGTTTGCTATCGAATGTCCACCTCAGTGCTCTATACTCTCTC
>NC_087213.1:64520117-64555117 GCF_015104395.2 Macrobrachium nipponense | reverse complement strand
GCACGCCATTTAGTCACTTAATCAAGCCAAAACGTATCATTTTTTAAAAATATTAGTGTACTTTTGCTTTCATTGGATTACTTGATCGCTGTGTATCGTCGAAAGTTGTATTTTGTTTGCAATATATTATGCTGTGTAACATGTAGTGTGGAGAGACTAGTACTAAGTCTATTGTTTTCAAATCCAGTCAAGTGATTGAGTTCCATCGGCTTTTGTGAATGGTATATATTATTTTATACCTAAAGGAGAGAGAGAGAGAGAGCTCCAATCATTGCCCTTTTTTTTTCACCATCTTGTCTGGTGGCCACTGGCCAGACAAGGCATATAGTTTGCCTCGCACATATCTCGCAAGCTATTTTGTTTTGACTTAATATATAGTATAATATCTCCTGTTTGTTGGTTTATAAGTTTATTGCATCAATTTATATATTTTAAAATGGCGTGTGTTGGTCACTCTTGCTAACTTTAATATTAGCCGCTTAAAGTAGTGGGACATTTAAGTGTCATGGCGGACGATTAGGATGTGGCATTAGACCTACTATAATAATATTAAATTGCAGACCGTTTTTACAATATATTCGTCGTTTTGGCAAACTTCTTTCCGCCGAGTTTTTAAAGAAAAATAATTTTGTAATCGAATTAACTTTATTCTTGGCTGCAGATCTTCAACCGTCTGCATAAAGCAGATTTAGGATAAGAAGTTTTTATCTGTAAATAATAATATCATCCGTTGGGCAGGGAAGTTGATGTCATTACGTAACGGTTGCAACATCATACAACTTTGGATTCCAGGCATTATTCCATAAAAATGGGAATATATTCCGGTGTTTTTCCCGTGATTTGAAAAGTGACTGTGATGGTTCGTGTAACGCCATGTTTGCCAATGTACGTCGTTTGAAATTCCCTATAACTGTGCTTTTGTCGTTTCATTTCATATGTTTTTGTCGTTTTCTTTCCATTTTGAATTTCTTAGAATTAATTTTCTTTATAACAATATCTTTGCCAACCTATTTTGCGAGTTTTTTTCTTTTTTTAGGTCAGGTCGCGGTCCAGATAGAGCAGGTCAGCCAGACAGCGTCCCAATTTTAAGCCTCTTCTGCGAACCTACGTCATCTGAGGGAGCGTGGTGGTGAGAACCATAAAGAACGTAGGTCTGACACATTAACACGGCGCATGCGCTGATTTATAATTAATGCGCATGCGCTGTATCACCCTATGGGTCTGTGTCACTCCGTATTCGTATCCACTTAGAGAGATAGAATATACCAGGTTATGGCCGTAGCAGAAACTGGTGTGAACTATACAATAATACCAACAAGAACTAACTAAGAGGTTGGTTTATCAATGGTTTTAAGAGTCAGACCCTTTACAGCTGATTCATTTGAGATTTCTTGACAGTTGAGAAGACAAGAAGCAGCAGGACTTTCCTTACTGCATTTTAGGATTAATTTCGACGCTGAAATCCGTTGCTTTACTTGTGTGTGTTCTTTTACATTAATGTTATGTAAATACTTTAAGTTTAACGATGAAAATTTGTCCTAAACAGTCGTAAAATGGAAATTTCAGTTACAACGGAAAATTTAAAGAGTGCAGTCTAGTAATCATAGACTTCTGGTAAAAAAATTCAGACCAGTCCTGTGTAAATCTGTTGACCTATTCCTACTTACATATTCATGTATTGACATATCAAGTAAGCATAAGGCTACAGTAACCGTGGTTCCTTTATCCATTCTGTAGAGCATTTTACGCCCTTTTTTTCGATGTATATATATCAGGAATCCGTTCCCTCTACGTAATATTATTCATGTATTTTCGGCTGTGAAGAAACACATTCACAGCTGGGGGCCTGTTCCTTTTGTTTATGTGTTCGTGCGTGCGTGTGGGTCACTACCCTCTGTCCGCACTCGTCTATGTCAACCCAGTTCGTCTCTAATAAATTACTACGGGCTGCTCTAGGAGCAAGATCCCGTGCTTACACAAAATCAGCTTAATCCCAAACAACAACAATGATCAATTATCAGTACCCAGCTACCTGTCTTACTCTCTGGGCCTCACATGGATACCGTCAACACAAACAGTTATAGTCTACAGCCCACTTCCTCGGTAGGCGCCTTGACACAATAATAGTCCGATAATCACATTTATCTTATCTATGACGAAGTTAATACGGGAATCAAAGTTGCATTTACCTTTGTTTGTCACGAGTGCCCTCAGGAACTATATCTCCATAATGTCGTAGATATCCAGTCATTGTTTACGTGACTTAAAATCTCACTATTTGAACACTTGACACCAACTCTGCCAATACGAAGTGAAATACAGCACAGAAACCAAACACCTTTGGTGCCTAAGGTCAAGTAGGATGTAAATGACACCGAAATTATTACATTTTTGTTGTCAAAACCTTCAAGGTTGGCGGCAGCCATTAACACTTAATACGTCCAGCTCGTCTCAAGCAAGACAGACGAGTATAACGTCAAGTCAACAGACGTAATTATGGCGGTAAACTTTGTCGGAAACGAGACTTACGTTAATTAGGACCAGACTTGTCTTTATGTGGTAATTAACGTCAGCTTTATATATATAATATATATATATATATATATATATATATATTTATATATATATATATATATATATATAGATTATATATATAACGACGAGTAAAATGAAATTGAAATACACATAAGTCTGGCCGAAAAGTGTACAAACAAAGACCACATACGAGTTGGGTATTTGAGAAAATTCCAGTTTTTTTTATACGTCAATATCTATAGCTATTAATGAAAAAATTCTGTCTGCATTAAATTCGTAAGTCATTCTTATCCCTAATCTAAGCGTCGTTCCAGTTACAACAAAAAACCGTAGCGGATTTTTCAATGTAACGGAAACTAACATCGTTGTATTTACAATTTAAAATGAATAAGTTACTTAAAGCTAAGCGTGTCTGTCCTTCGGAGAAAGTAGTCATTCATCTTGAATAAAGTCTACGTCGATTTAAAAGTAAAACTAACTAATATCCAGGTTATTAGTTAAGACAAATAAGTATCAAATATCGTTAGTGTTAAAAAATGCAACAGACTTTCAAAATGAGTTAAAAATCATTACTAATACTTAACATTTTCGAATCTTAGTTTTAAAACAGTATACTGAATTCATCATCTGTTACTTTCTTATTTACACATAAGCATCGCAGTAGCAGCAGCAGCGATCAAGAGGAACAAGTATGGAACAGTTTCAACCATAAGTAACTGAAAAGCTTCGATGTGGTCAGGTGGGAAATCCTTCAAGATACTACATCTCCTGTCTAACTGTTAATGAATAGATATCTTGTATTTTTATGGTATTTGAAGCTTAGGGAAAAATGAGTTAATCTAAGCAAATGAATCTAACTCCTCTTTCAATTTGTCATGATTGCAGAAATGCATCAAATTCTGATACATTTATGGATCCTGAAAGTAACTTCAGTCCGTATAATTATTCTTAACGGGAAAACACTTTTACGGCTAATGTGATCAATGATAAAAAATAAAAATCACTTTAGGTTTCCGAGACCATAGAGTGGCTACTATTGCCTTTCAACAATATTATTTCTTCCTCAAACGTGAATTGCAGCACCATAGCTATTCACCATCCAATAACATATTACGATATATATTTACCTCGATTCAGCTTCGGTGTATTGACCCAAATTATGTGGAACTTGTTCAAGCACTTTGATATACTATGCGAGAGGTTATTTAATGAATTACTTTATTTTCGATGGCTAAAACCTATAAATGCTGCAAGGGGTCTAATGACATTTTACAACAAATAATACCTTCTATGACCTGAACTCAGACATACGCTTGTTGTTTTCGTTTAAAATTCCATTTAGGTTTAAGTCACACAATATTCCCCTTTAACTGCTATCAAGACGAGGAATTCCTTACTAAATACTAAGTCACAGAATACATCCCAGCTTTGTAGTCAATCATAAAAATTGCAAGTACTTGATTTTGGAAGGTAATAAGGTCGCTACTTCAAATCTGTTCTGGAACACACATAAGCACAAATACTTTTTTCTTTTTTTTCTAATTTCCAGCGTTCGCAGGTAGCAAGCCAACCCAACCCTCCAGGCTTAACATAGATTACTAGTTAATGTAATGATGGACACTCCTTTCAGACCGTCCTAAATTACATTCACCTTTATATGTTACGAGTACCCTCGGTAATGATAACAAGGAAATATGGCAGATATCCAATTGTTTATGAGGCTTTTTTTGTAATTTTATTATTATTTGAACTCTTGAACGTCAAATCTGCCAATACGAAGGGATGTACAGTATTAATAAAAAAAAAATCATTTGCTACCCTGAAATACGATGTAAATGACGCCAAATATAAGTCGAATTTTACGAATTTTGCGCCGGAATCAAGCACTTCCGGTTACCTGTCCAGTCACTAGGGAACCACGACGGTCAACTTTATCGGCAGCTGGACTTTTGTTGTTGATTTACTTTTTTTTAATTTATGAGCAAATACAATGAAAATGAAACTTATAAAAGACAGTATATTGTCTCAAAGCAATGTTTCAGATTTTGATGAATTGAAGGTGTCTGTGAATGAGAGAGAGAGAGAGAGAGAGCGCGCGCTTTCCCGAGGATTCTAACGACAAGAGAGAGAGAGAGAGAGAGAGAGAGAGAGAGAGAGAGCGCGCTTTCCAGAGGATTCTAACGACAAGAGAGAGAGAGAGAGAGAGACAAAAGCCCACTAATTGACCCTAACCTAATCCCGGTCAGAATCGAGAGAATCCTGGATTTTTTCTGAGAATATCAGGTGGGCGTGGCAGAGGGTTGGAGCTGTCAAACTTACAAACAGCTAAATTTAAACTGATTGGAGAGCTTATTCTTCGTTTCTGATAACAGATCCTGAGTTCTTTTGTGATTTTGATGGCCATGACGACAAAAAACTAGAATGAATCAATTAAAAACTGTCCTAAACCTGAATCAAGAGTCATACCTTCAATAATTTGAAGTATATAAGCCCGGTCTCACTAATCGCTATCGTCTGCCGCTCAGTGGGGGAGCAATTCATCTGTGATCACGGTTGTTCCCCTAATTCAAACAGTATATTGCAGATTTATGATGTTCATCAAGGAGGATTTCGAGTAATTTGTGAATTATAGAATGATTGATGAATTAAGTTACGAATTCAAGAAGGATGTAGATTACCATCGTCGCTCTAAGTGAAAAACCGTCGACATTTCAGTCTTCCGTATCATCTAGAGTCCTGCTATGCGATTTCCCTCGCTTGAATTTTAGTTTATTCTTGGATCATAATCATTGCTTGGCCGGTTCCTTTCTTATAAATAACTTCACTTGTTTTGAGGTTTGTACTTTTGCTTTGTTAGCGTTATTACATCGCAGCCGCCAGGTTAAAATGTGACATGGAACAGATTTCCGAAATCTCTCTCTATAGATCCACCTGATTAAATATATTTACCCATATGTAACTAAGGATTTGTTTCTAAGTAATCATTATTTTAACAAGCACCTACTAACATACTTTTTAGTGTGAGAATTTAGAGCACAATAAATCGAGATAGTCTGATCTTTGCCACATTAACCGTGATCGAAAAGGGCTGTCTGCCTGTCTGTGGTGGTCTTTGTTGAGGTAAAGGGTCCAGCTCCAGTTATCCACATTAGGTCACGTTCTCTCTCCCTCTCTCCCTCCCTCCCCTCCCTCCCCAATCCAATAGCCCTCTTCCACTTCAGCGACACTTACGAAAAATGTTCTGCTATGGACCCCAAAACCACAATTACGTTCAAGAGCCTCAGAATTTTCTGAGAAATTTAGAAAGTTAATTTTTGAAAAAAGTATGCAAGTAAATTTTTGGGAATGACACAGTGGCCGTCCAGCTCCGAAGGGTTTCCAGTCTACAAAATATTTTTGAAAACTGCAAAATTCTAGATTCCATAACCATAAAACTCCATCGAAGGACATTTCCACGCTAGTCAATGGTTAACCAAGCATACAAAGCATACCTACAGCACCAACAATTTCCTCTAAGAATGTTAGATAGACTAACCTGAAATACCTCCTTCCTTTACCAAAGTAATTTCCTTTATCTCGTGAACATTTGTTTACAAAAACGTCCACTTCCAACGACACCCACTACAATCCGTGTTTAGCGCTACACTGGAGTCACAGTCAGCCGAGTCACTGAGTCCTCCAAAAGGGAGGAATAAGAATTGCTCTGACCAATCAGATGCCTACACCATAAACAATGTTTTTAACGCCTCCTTTCATTGGCTGAAATCGTTGGGTTTTGGCAAAAAGGCTTCTTAGACGACTTCCCATTGGCTGGTGAGACGAAAACCCATTTTCAGAAATTTCTTTAAAAATTATTTTTACATCATGTATTAAGTAAAAATAAGTTATTAGCAGGCAAATAAATGGATATAGACACGGCGAATAAAATAACTGGGAATATTCTACAAAATTCAATATGATATTGATTAAAATATGCAAATACTCAGCCTTTTAATCGTAAAATGAAGATCACGTCTGAAAAACTTTATTTATTTAAGAAGATCCAGCAAAACACTCGATGTGGAAGGCATCTAAATCTGCCATTGCAATGCAGTAGTCAGCCAGTGCCTGCTGGGGATTTGATAGGGGCTTGGGGCAGTATGCCTAGGGACTTAACTCCTGAGGCTTTATTAGTTATATTATGATCTATATCACATTAACACAAATACGCATTGATGTATAACTGTAGAGTAATAAGTTAGGATAGGCCAACCCTGAACAGCTAATGTGTCCTTTTCTTGCACCAGGTTTAATACATTTTTATTTAATTGATTTATTCGTTTATTTGTTAATTTACCGGTTATACTAATAATTGATCTCCCGTTTTTTTTTTATTTCTCTTTTACCTTGTGTTACTTTTTTCGAATGAACACCACAGTATTCTTTGAAAGCTTGAATTTTAAATAAATGGCCACTGTGGTGCTGTTCCATATGAATACGCTCCATCCTCTGAAGAAGGAGAAGAAGAAGAAGAAAACCACAAAATCACTTTGTAACTTGTTTACTTCTAAGTATTTACATTTAGTTTTACTACACACTCGAGTACTTTCAGGCCCTATCTGTGGCCCGTTTTCAAGAGATGTTTGGGATGTTAGCCTGGGTCAAGGCCCAGCAGTCTTCTGGACCTTCTTCTCGTTGAGCTGTCATTTATGTGATGGCTGTTCTGGTTTCCTTGAGAGTTTCCAATCCCCTCTTGTCGCTCTGATATCCTGAGCTGATGGTCAATGGGATTTACCCTTGTGGTAAAGGTGTGGTCACCAAAAGTCTGTTGGGCAGGAAACCTAATCTCCAGGTCAGCATGGTCAATCTTAGGTTCTTCTGAGGTGAAAACTTTGTTTCCTTCAATTACTTTAATCTCTCTGATAAGTGCATCTTCTACTACCCTCCTGTGACTAATTTTGTTGCTTTTGTATATAAGCCTACTGTTTTTAAAATCCATCCTATGGTCATTTTCCCAACAATGCCTAGCTATACACTCCCCTGAGAGTTAAGCTGTACTGCCCTTCTATGTTCTTGGACTCTAGTCCTTATTCCCCTACCTGATTCCCCCACATATCTGTCTCCACAATTGTTGCAATTGATTATGTATACCCCCGCTACATCATCTGTATTACTGTCTTCTCCTTCCAATTTATTTTTACATACTTTGTTTTTTACGGTATTATCAAAGGTATATACAAATTTATATTGACTTTCTTTCATTTTTGAAGTGATTTGTTTCATTTTAGGCATAAAAGGGAGGGCAACTATTTCCTTGTTTTCTTTCTTCCATGTACTCTCTACATTCGCTCTGTAAAAATTTTTTCTAGCTTTGTTGAGTGCCCTTTTTCTGAACCATTCCGGGTATGCTAATGCATCGAAGCTTTTATCGATGTAATTTATTTCTTGCTCCATCTTGCAAGGGTCACACGTTCTCATTGCCCCAAGAAATAAACCTGTTAGAACCCCTATTTTTATATCATGACTATGAAAAGAGAAGAAATTAATATATGAGTTTGTATGTGTGGGCTTTCTATATGTGCTGAATTCATATCCCGTTTCTTTTCTTTCTATGAGTACGTCTAAAAAGGGCAGTTTATTATTGTAACTTTTCTCTAAAGTGAACTGGATATTGTTACCAAACTTATTGAGTTCATCTAGAAAAGTTTCTATTTTATTCCATCCCTTGTAGATAGCAAAAATATCATCCACATCTCCACCATCCTTGCAGTTTTAAGTTAGGGACATTAACATTGGGAACTAGATTGGTTTCGAAATATTCCTTATAGATGTTAGCGAGTATAGGTGATAATGAGGACTCCATAGCTACTACATATTTCTGTTTGTAAATTTGTCCCTCAAACGTGAAATAAGTATCACTGACACACAATTTAATCAACTCAAGGAAGACGCCTATTCCGATGTTTGGATTGAAAATACCCTCATTATGTTTAGTCTGAAGGAATTCTAATACTTTATCTAAGGGGACATTGGTGAATAATGCTACTACATCAAAACTAACCATGTGTCCCTTTATATTCTTTTTCTTAACTTTGTCTATGAAATCTACTGAATGTTTAATATGGGATTCTGAAAATATACCTAAGTATATTCCTAGTTCTCCAGCTAACCACACAGCTAAGTTTTTGTTAGGAGATTTCCTACTAGAAACAATAGGGCGTAGTGGCATCCCTCCTTGTGTATTTTGGGGCTGCCATATATATATGCAAGTTCAGGTAATTTACTTGAGAATAATTTATTGCATAGCATGTCCTTCCCATTACCTAGTCTACTGATTACTTTCTTCACATTCTGATTAAAGGTATTCTGAAGCTTTTGGATCGTTGGAGGATTCTCTATTTTAGCAAGTAGTTTCATCATCTAGTAGCCTGTACATTTTAACCCTAAATTCTGAACTATTCATGATGGCAATATTACCCCCTTTGTCAGCTTTCATAATTCTAATATCTTTGTAGCCTTTTAATCCCTTCAGAGCGATACTAAATCTCCTTGGCAAGATATCTCCAAGTTTGCTTTCATTACTCCCTATCATCACTCCTCTGAGAAAAGGAGCTAAATGATTGTGATGTTCAACATTAAGGTAGTTAATCTTGCTGTTGAATTCTATGTTAATATTGTTTGTAGTCCCTGCACAGAAATTTAATCCTAGCCCTAGTGCTGCTGTTTCATCCCTAGTCAATAATCTACTTGAGATATTCTTTATATTATCCATATCCATAGCATTCGTATTTGCAAATTGTTTTCTTGTTTATAACAACGTTTTAAGACAACGTTGTCTGCATGCTTATTGTGGTCCCAAAAGATCACCAGCTGTTTAGTTTTTTTTTTTTTTTTTTTTCCTGGTCTTTCTGGTTCGTCGTATTTCAAGAGTTGATTTTTTTTTTTTTTATTTGTCTATTTTTTGCTAAGCAGACCGTGGAGGGACCGGCATGAATGTTTTATGATAATTGGGTGAGGAAGTTTTTAGAAAAGGGTATAATTGTATATACCCCGTCATCATGAGAGAGAGAGAGAGAGAGAGAGAGATTCGCAGGGAAGCCATAAAAAGGAATTAAAAGCAGAAGTCTGATGGAGGGGCATCAGTTAAGGCGTAATACAACATCACCTCTACCAGCCGCCCCCAACTCTACCGCCGCCCCCCAACTACTAGCTGCTGTGGGGACCTCGGCCTGTCTAGCTAGCTACTGCTAGCGACTAATACTAGGCATAATACGCAAAAGGGGTTCAGAGTCATTGCATGAGGATGGAAGGAAGGACAACAGGGAATGTCACATCATGCAAGGGCCACCACCTACCGTCACTGTAGGGGATGTGTTACGTCACTTGAGAAGATGTGTGTGTGTGTGTGTGAATTCAATGTTTGTTTTTACGTTTGTGTGTGCATGAGACAGAAGAGGTAATGCTAGTAAGTGACGGCCGTTCACCGACAAATCCGCACGAACCTCATTGCCTCATAAATGTTTGTAATCTAATTTATGACGTCCGTGTGTGTGTGTGTGTGTGCGGGTGTGTGGATAGGAGGATGACAGTTGTGAGTGCATATGCCTGGTTGTAGTACTGCAGAAATCAGAGGGTGCGGGTGGTGAATGCGTGGCCTATGTATAAGGTGCACTGACGGCGGAACTAAGCCATCAACGGGGTACAAAATATTCGTCATAGGTCTATAAACATCATTCTCTGGAGCATACTCTATCAGTCAGTCGAGGGATAATTCGTAGAAACGTAGAGAATTGAGAGTTGGCGAGTGAAGAACCTTAATGCCCAGTATGTAATCTGATAAGCGTATTGCAAGTGAAAAGTACTATATAGCTTCAGCATAGTTAGTCCTGTGAAAACCCATAAAGAGAGGGCTAAGTGTGTAAATGTAATGATGATTTTATTTTATTTCATTTCAAGCAAATTGTCACTAACCAAGGTAGTATAGCAAGAAAGCAAAAACACTCCTAGTGTTTCCCTTAAGAACTTAATACTGCTGTTTGCTTTCAATGTTTTCCATTATGTAAAAAAAAAATTAAAATGAATTAAGCAACTCATAGACTACCAACAGCGTCTTCCTCTTGAACTGAGGCAGATTGAGGATTTAAATTAAAAAAAAGAAACTTCAAACCATATTTTATTTATTATTATTTTTTTAATGGACGCTGTGATGTGGAACATGATCAAACAGTGAACGTGGAATTTGCAGTGATCAAAAATACGTCTGAGATGAATGATGGAGGTCCTGGAGAAGAAACGCCAACAAGTAACAACTAAAAACATGAGACTGTTCTATGTAGTATACGTCAAAGCAGTAACAATTCACATATAATCTAACAATAAAAAATAAAAGAAGGGAATTTCACTCATTTAACGTAACGATATAGTCTAAAAAACAATGAAATGGAAGGCAGTAACAATACGAAATCTGAAGTCTCACCATTGAGCATAGTATTTGGGAGCATGGCTGCGCTGAGCGAGAGGAGGAGGTTAGTGTGTAGGTAGGGGACTGTTGTGGGTTATTAGGTGGTGGAGGGGGGGGAGGGGGGAGGGGGAGTCCGTAGCCCCCCTCTGAAGTTGTGAGTTTGGGTGGGAGACTGTGGTCGGGGGGGGGGGGGGGGGGTTCAGTCTCAGCTGGGAGGTCGGTCATCCTGCCTGTCCCTGTTTCTTTCAATTGCTTGCAGTTGCTTGATTCGTCCAATCACTTATTGATGTTATGGTCAATCTCTCTCTTTCTCTCTCGCTTTCGATGCTATTTTTCCCTCGAATAAAGAGAAAACATCAAGTTTTGCTTAGATCAAATATTCCATCCTGGTCTTTAGACGCATAATGGTTTTCTGTCGTTTTCTCAACATTTTACGATATATTCGATAAAGAGACTTGGGCGTTAAGCTCGGAATCAGATGAGATTGGAGTGCTACAAACTTCCTTCAAAGATTAAAACGAATTTACAAATGTTTTTGACACAGCAGTGGCCTGAAAAAATGAACTGGTTTGAAAATGTCTGTTGATTAGGAGAAATGGTTATTAAAAGTAACTCTAACCTATAGTACTACTATGTACTTTGTCGGTTTTATGGGTCTAGCTTTACCCTGGGTAGCGGAGTTCTAGTCAACTACTCTCTCTCTCTCTCTCTCTCTCTCTCTCTCTCTCTCTCTCTCTCTCACACACAACCTATCAGGAATTCACACATTTCTCCGTATCATTTTCTGCTGAAGTTTCTTCATCGAAGAGTTCAGGACGCAGAGAGAGAGAGAGAGAGAGAGAGAGAGAGAGAGAGAGAGAGAGAGAGAGAGAGAGAGTCAGTCATTCAATACTTTAGCATATACGAATCAGAAGTCACCGAAGATCTTGAGTTTTTATTCTTAAAAACAGTTTAGTTTTATTTTTTACATAATTCAATAGACACAGATCAGGGCTTCATATTCACAGTGCACAGTCGGATGTCATGTCAATACGGTGAATGAAGAACGTGAACTGGCCATGCTAATTAAGTCTACCCAAGAGAGGAGGAGGAGGTAGTACTACACGCCTATATAGTGGATACAAGAGCGCCAGTCTCTCTCTCTCTCTCTCTCTCGATCGATCGATCGATGACGGGTATTCACATGAGAAAGTCAAATACCCCGTTATGATGCATGCTGGAGAGAGAGAGACAGAGACAGAGACGCTCTTTGCCACTTAAAGGCGTGTTAGTACTACCTCTTAGGTACTTAGCTGGTATTGGCTGCTAAGGAAGCCAAACCTATAAACATCCCCCGCACCCTCTCTCTCTCTCTCTCTCTAATATGTGAGTTTATTAATAAATTGCAGTATAAAAGGTAATTCTATATATATTATATATATATATATATATATATATATATGTGTGTGTGTGTGTGTGTGTGTGTGTGTGTGTGGATTTGCGGACAATTGTTCGGAAAGTGTTTTTTCGAAATCCAAATATTCGAAAACAATAGTTCGGATGTGTAATTGTTCGAATTTACAATTGATCGAAATACAAAATATTCGAATAAGCAGTTTTTCGAAATGAATATTGTTCGAATCTATAACATACTTTATCTAACCACGTTATCTAACCATGTAGGATAATATGATTGATGTTAATAAACGATTAATTTAGTTTAAATTTATTAGTTTCCTTAACATATCTTTGCACAATTTATCTTCAAAATAATCTATTACCGGAAGCAATTCAGGTGAAGATAATCTTCTCCTAAATTTTCAAATGTTTCAATGACTTTCTTCTGGGATAAATGCCAATGCTAATAGCATTCGAATTTTAACTGAAAAATATCTTCTTCCTGACCTGAGTCAAAAAGAAGAAAATCTTCATTCCTGAAAGTCCTCATATACTACTCGACTGGGAATACTATATCCTTCCTATGATAGGGTGTAGATAGTCCACAATTTTCTTCTAAGCGAACCCTTCTAACTGAGCGCTTAATACTGTTGACACTGACAGCTGGCAATCCCTGAGCTCCGGACGCGCTAAGATCCGAAGATGCATTTGCAGTTATATGATGAGGGGAGTCACGTCTACCTTTTGCGTCGTCTTTCACTTTTTCAATAAATCTCCGCACTTCTACGCCACTTGGATCACCTGCATAATTATGTTCTTTAGAAACGGGTAACATCTTCTTTTACTGTTAGAGCGCGACATTTACAGTAATTTACAAATTTTATCTTGCATTTGCTTGTCTTTAATAAATAAATGTCCATTCACTAATAACATGGGCTTTCCTTGTTCACTTTGAACGAACTCAGCCATGATAGGGTTTAAGAGCTTCTCTACTAAATGGAAAACCGTCCAAAATAACAATGGGAACTTTCAGCTTTTAAGGATTTGTTAACGGTTTATTTTTATGTTTATTTTTTATTTAAAGAAAATAGAATACAAACAATGCGATAAGTTGTTTTAAGGTAATTAAAATACAAACAATGCGATTGAGTTGTTTCTCGAATAACTACACTTTGGGAGAGAGAGAGAGAGAGAGAGAGAGAGAGAGAGAGAGAGAGAGAGAAAGCTCTAACATGCAAAACTGCCGTCGGGCTTTTTTTTAACAAGTTCGACGTTACTCATGAATTCGAAAAATATTATTTCGAAAAACTACTTATTGAATATTTTGTATTTCGATCAATTGTAAATTGGAACAATTACACATTCGAACAATTGTTTTCGAATATTTGGTTTTCGAAAAAAAAAAAAACTTCTCGAATAATTGACTTTCGAATAATGGTTTTTCGAAAAATTGTCCGCACACCTGGTGCAAGAGTCAAGGTCATACTTGAATTCACAGGTCAAATACGAACATAAGACCTCTATTGAAGGTAGCCAAGGCCTTTAGATAAATTACAGTCTCTTGATAAACAAAGTAAAAGACTAATTAATACAATAAAATAAAAGCAATGCAGAGAAAAGATTAATTTATAATATACTTCTAAAGCAACTAACAATTAATGATTTAAAAACTTCACGACTGACTTTTTTTGCTCAACGGAGAGAAGTGGAAGGAGGCGACGTGCCAGATGTACGACGTGTCAACTTTCTTCGTAGTATTGTCTGTGGTAGTGTGTGTGTGTGTGCGTGTTCTTCCTGTCGTCTGTTGATTCCGTGCGTGAATAATGAACTTCGAAGCGTAATTCAGCCGGTAATAGTTTTCAGAATATTCGAAAGCTGTAATTATTCTGCGTTTATAGGATAAACTGAAACATCCAGTGCTCTAAGTGAAATCTTTTCACGGCTTCTGTGTTTGGTCACCCTGCGGTGACAAGGTAGGAAGCTACTTCAGTTCATTCAGCTTCATTTCCGTTTTAAAACGTAAACGTTTTATCATTTATGTTGTAAAATATATATATATATATATATAATATATATATATATATATATATATATATATATATAGGCAGCCATTTTTTGTCGTTATTGAGGAATAAGAGGATGGTGTGCCCATAGGTTTGAAATATGGCGTATCCTCGACTAATCCAAACCAACCTAGGCCTATGTTTACGAGACAAGATTGGTAGACCTCTTTGTTTGTAGGTTAATTCAGTTGTGTTTTCGTATTTAAACTTTACATTTGACGCTTTGAAATTGTAATATTTGATAGGGAGCCTTTTACTTTTTGTTATTGAATTGTCTGGGTACGGTGTGTCCATTGGTTTTCATGTGAATGACGTATTTTTGGTTGAGCCAAGAAACAGGATTGGTTGAACCGGTGTTAGTTTAATTCAACAGCATTTACTTAACACTCTTAATTTTTCTTTTAAAATTTAAATTGTAAAATGTGCTTATGCAGCCATTAATTTGTCGTGGTCGGTTAATCGGAGTATATAGGTATAATCTGTCCTTTGGTTTGCAGTTTATTGACATCTTTTGCCAAGCCAAGCCTAGACCGGTGTTTTCTAGACAGGATTGATTAACCTCTATGTTTGTTAATTATTTCAGTTGTACTTCCTGTTTAAATATTAGATTTAAGGCCTTGAAACTTTAATATATGCATAGACAGTCAATTACTTGTTATTATTGATTAATCCGAGTATGCTCAGTCAACTGGTTGTGAAGTTAATGACGCTCCTGTGTAAGCCAGGCTTAGGCTTATGTTTCAGACCTACGATTGGTTGGCCTGTTTTTTTTCCTTATTTGAATGGGCATTGTATTTTTGTCGATAGATATTAATTTGGTATTGAGACTAAATGAGTATAGACAGCCATTTATTGCAGTGGTTCATTAATCCATTGGTTTTCTGGTTGAGAGTCCTGGACTAAGCCAAGCCTAGGCCTATGTTTTAGAGACAGGATTGGTTGACCTGTTGGTTGGTTAGGTTAGATTACTTTTCCTCATAGCATCACAGACCTTTAACCAAATTTATTGAAGAGTATAAAAAGGCCTGCTTTAATTGGACATCTGGACTGTGCAAACGACAGATGTTTGGAAGGACTAATACAGTGTATAGCTCAGTACATTTCTGTCAGACACCGTTTCTTCCATATACAACCTTAATTAAACATTTTGTATGTCTCATAGCCGGTTGAAGGGCGGTAAATGGATTTAGGTTTGTATTAGTTCACCGTTATTGTTCAATGTAAAAGCTAATTTTTTGCATGACAACGGTGAGTTTATGGCTAGCCTACTAACTACGAAAGGGAGCTTGTTTTATAATAATAATAATAATAATAATAATAATAATAATAATAATAATAATAATAATAATAATAATAATGTTTTATTATATATTTTGCTGATATTGTACCCACGATTCAGTCTACACGTATCTTGTTCGTTCCGTTAACTTACGTGATTACTATAGAACGCTTTACTGTCACTTAAAGACCTTAACTCTTTAACAACTGAGGTTAAATCCCATTGCATTTTCAAGCAATTATTTATTATTATGTTTCTGCTCTTGTCTTTAAAAGGAGGTTAAGGAGAATTGGATGAATGTGTTGGTATGATGTTTGGGGTGGGGTTGGGGATGTATCACCTCTCCCTATTTACTCATTTTCGACAGAATATTAGAGGGAAAGAGGGACATCTGCATGATTATTTTACCTCGTCGAGACCATCCTAATGACTTGAGTCGGTTACTCTCTCTCTCTCTCTCTCTCTCTCTCTCTCTCTCTCTCTCTCATTGAAACAATTCGCACCATCTTGAAGCACAATGCACGAAGTTAATTTTTTTCATGTTATGCAAAAAAGTTTTTTTTTTTTTTTCTCAAGTTGGCTGATGTTTGTGGTGTTGACCTTGTTGCCTCAAGAGCCATATTTAGGAGCCATTGACACCTGCACTGGTCCCCTGACGTTTGTTGCAAGATTCTGTTAACGAGTGTTTTGTTGTAGGAGGTAGGGCCGTTAGGTAGACGTTTTTTTATTTCATAAGATATTTTTAATAATTCTAGTATTTGGGACGAATTTCAGATATTTCCTGAATTGTTTTTTTATAGTTTCAAGGCTTTTTCTCTCATTTTTTACGGTTTAATGTTTATTTCATTTAACCAATATGGTACTAATATTTACCAACCAATTATTTAAAGGGAGAATTAAATCTACAGAGAGCAAATATAATGCTTATAAAATTTCAGACTTGGTCACGAGACAGATTTTGCATAAATTTATTAATGTTCTTACTGAAATCTTTCAAAACTTCCCTGTGAGTTCGAGGATTATTCTGGAAACAACTATTTGGTTTGTTGAAGGAATCGTAGGATTAGTATAGACCGCTGGACATATCTTCCAACCTGAACGGTTTATGGAGTTAAAACTGTTAGTTTGACGCTGAAACAATTATGTTTAAGGAAAAATTTTTTACCTTAAAGAAATGGAGAGTATTCACACTGCCAGCTCTGATTTCAAGGATTTCTTGAAATTATTTTGAATTAGGAAGTTCCAATTGATTTTAGCTGTCAGATCTTTTTGCATTTATTTTTTGAAGTTGAGTGGCAACTATTTTCCATGGTAACATTTCTTGTTTTGTAGAAGAGTCTGATGTGCAGTCGAATGATTTGATGCGCAGTCCCAATCAAGGTGTAACATTCACTTTAAATGTCGCTGAAACTGACCAATTGAAAACATATACAAGCCAATAACTTTGTGAACAACGGGCTTGTTCATTACGATGCCTGGCTTTGAAATATTTATATGAACATTTCCCTCTGATAGAGAGAGAGAGAGAGAGAGAGAGAGAGAGAGAGAGAGAGAGAGAGAATTGTTTTCGCGTTGTTCGCTTTACCAAAATGGCTTTCACACGATTGTGATAGACGATCAAATGCCTCTTCATTTCCTGATATTTAATTCGAAATGTATCACAACCGCAGTTGAAACAGAACCAAAAAGAGTCAGATATTCAATATAAAACTTGACAAAACACTCGAAACAAAACCCTCGATGGAAAGTAAATTGGAAAGGGAATTGGACCGAAGTGTTGGGTTGTTAGTTCCGAGGGAGATTCTGATGCAAACGGCAGCGTTGCCAACGCTTCTTTGTCCTAGACTACTCTGGAAGGATGTTGAGATCCTACGGGGACAGACTTACTGGAAATAGGATACGCTGTAAGTGAGATCTGGCCTTTCACGTACTCACTATATTGTGGTCTTGATTTTGATTAGATCAAAGCCTCGAGTTCTTATATACCTGGAGAAGTAATGTTTGGGAGTTATTTCTGAACAAGTAATGTACTGTTCACTGAAATACCTGTTATAAGAACATTTACTTACTTTTATTAGTTTCAGTAAATACCAGTCAAGTTTTTTTTTCTTTTTTTATTACCAGCGTCTTGACGCTGTTAAATTATCATTACATATCTTTTCCAATTTAAAATCCCCATAGGCCTATGCGATGTTATTGGTGCCATGTTGTTGAAGCCTAATATACTGATGCTTAGAATCCATATAAAGGTAGAAATGGAATTTCTCTCTCTCTCTCTCTCTCTTTCCTCTCCTCTCTCTCTCTCTCTCTCTCTCTCTCTCTCTCTCTGTAGGCAGAGGCCGTGGATACAAGAAATTACTGATATGGAAATGGGGTGACTGAGATGTGAAGGGAATTGCTTGCTTTATCATTTATTCATTTAGTTATTTAGTAATTGTTTGCTTATTTTGTCAGTTATTATGAATTTTTTTATATTCATTTATTTATATATTTCTTGGAAAACCAGTCGTTCATGTAACACAGAGAGAGAGAGAGAGAGAGAGAGAGAGAGAGAGAGAGAGAGAGAGAGAGAGAGAGTAGCCCAGCCATCCGTTTGTTCAGCATGAAAAATTTCTGTTTTGAGTTAGAAATATTTATCAATATTATCGGATGCACTGTTTGGGTACTAAAACATCGTTTAAATTTGTAAATAGTGAATTAACTTATGTTTTTGTCTGGATTTTTTTTAGGTGATATTGCTGGCGGAATATTAAAACAAAAAACAAAAAGTCAATTTAGAATATTGTAAATGGTCTAAAGAATGATGTTGGGAATCTCTCTCTCTCTCTCTCTCTCTCTCTCTCTCTCTCTCTCTCTCTCTCTCTCTTCTGAGTTCGATTCCCGGACAAGTTTTAACCCTTTGGAACTCTTTCGTGAAATTTCAGGGAACTGACAATGACAATCTGAGCAATGATTTAAGTACTGGTAGTTAGTCGACTGTGGTGTAGGTCACAACTTGTCAAAAGCTGTAACGGTAAAACAATTGGAGACGCATCACGTAAGGACATTTATACACACACACACACACAAATATATATATATATATATATATATATATATATATATATATATATATATATATATATATATATTATATTTATGCCCTTCTTTTTCTGAATCATTAGCGCCTCTGTCGTAGCGTTGCATAAATTTATGTTATAAAGCTCGTTTAAAAAATTTAGAAAAATGGCTGCCATATTTCATTGGAAGAACTAATCTTTTGTGATGAACGATAGTAAGGAAAGGGAAGGCTTGTTGTTTGAATGGTCCATTATAATCTCATGAGAGAGAGAGAGAGAGAGAGAGAGAGAGAGGGAGAGAGAGAGAGAGCGCGTACCATGTTCCTAAAATCAGAAAAAGGGGAACATTTTTAAAAATCGAGGGAAAAAACTCTGAAACAAGATTTATTAGCTCCCAAGTGCCGCTTCAACAAGCGAATATTCGCTTCTTGATAACAATTTATTAAGTGAAAGATTTGTGTGGGTGTCTGAAAATTCATAAAGAATATTCCAAACTAATTTTGATATAATAAAACAGGCTTGCCAGCACGGACTCTTGAATGCTCATTAAATGCTCATGAATAGGAATTATAGGTTTTCACCATCTGTAAATGACAGTTCCCTCATTGTAAATGCACACTGTGCTTGTGTTAAGCTTATGATTATAATGTGAAGTTGAATGGTATAATGCAGCACATTATTTTTTAAGCGAGTGCATATCAAGTACTCGTTCGTGTTTATCGTGGATCTAACTGGTATCAGTGTCCATTGCTCTGTTAGATCAAACACAGGATCTGTGGGGGCGACGTCTAAACACACAATTACTGGAGTGTTTAGTCCAAGTCTCATTAATAAGGCCAACTAATTGCCTGAAAGGATGAGGCCTCTCTTGCTAAGTGATATGTGTTAGACCTGTATTTGATTTACGTGAATATCCGGGTTCCTTTCTCCGTGTGGACAGTTGAAGCTACGTGAGTGTCCTACAGAGATAATTGCAGTCTCGTGTTTGCGCGCGGCGTCCCTCAGGCCCCCAGCTGCGCCCACTTTCTAGCCTTTTACTTGACCTCCGTTTTCACCTCCTCTTCTATCTTGCTGTCTAGCTACTCTAACTCTTCATAATGCAAATGTGGTTTTTTCTGACCCAATTCCACTTTTAGGTTCTTGTACTTCATCCCATACATTTTCTGGAGCTCATGATTTTGCTGTCCAACCACTCCAACTCCAGCTCTTTTCACTCTCTTGGGCATTGGCTTGGCTTGTCTTGGCATCAAAATAAAATACAAGTTCAAATGAATAAATAGTTGCGTTGGATGTCAGAGAGAGAGAGAGAGAGAGAGAGAGAGAGAGAGAGAGAGAGAGAGAGAGAGAGAGACTCCGAGGTCAGTCAAGACGACATCTATGGAGGCCATTAAAACCTTTGTAAATCAGGTCAGAACAAGACGCCGTTTGCCCGGGTACAATGTCTGCGTGCCCACGTGATGCAGATGTAGCGATGGGTATGCATTAAGGCAGTAAAATAACTGACGTGAATCCAAGGGTGGTTTGTAATTTATTTAACAGTTATTTGCTGATAATTATCGAAGGCGGTTTCGTGGTTTAATCATAATCTTCGTCTGTGAAATGGATTGTTTATGTTTATAATGTTTTAGTAGAATCTGTATTGAAGTCATCATTTCCCCAATAAATTTCTCTCTCTCTCTCTCTCTCTCTCTCTCTCTCTCTCTCTCTCTCTCTCTCTCTCTCAACGACATGAACACGTAACACAACAAAGAGGCAATCTGAATTATCTCTGAAAAGTGAGGATTAGGAAGTCTTGTTGTTAGTTATGACGAAATCAGTTTTCTATTTTAAAGCTCACAGTACCTGATTCCCCTCTTGATATTCCACGCATAGGCGTGTCTGCGCGTTGTTGAGTCTCCAGTGCATTAATTAGCAGGAAGCATTGCACGGGGATTAAAGAGTTCTCATTTGTCTTGAACTGAGGATTCGCTTGTTCTTCAGTCCCAGTTGCTCAAAGGGATCATATACTGAATGCTCCATTTTGTATTGGGGAGGAATATCGCAGCTGTTTTTCAGGTTTTTGTGTCGCTATGCTTAGGCAGGAGGCTTTGATATATTGTGGTGAGTATTTATGGTGTGGTAGAGCTTGAAAAGAAAAGAAAGAAAAGAAAAAAAACTAAAGGCCAGTGTACTTAGAGAGAGAGAGAGAGAGAAGAGAGAGAGAGAGAGAGAGAGAGAATTTTCCTTAAATACATTGAGTTTGCTAAAAATAAATGTAGTTACTTTTAATATTATCATCATCATCATCATCATCATCATCATCATCATCATCATCATCGTCGTCGTCATCGTCGTCGTCGTTGTTGTTGTTGTTGTTGTTGTTGTTGTTGTGTTATATTTCCTAATTTATTACCAGAGTAAAATTAATATTCTCCTTATTTCCCTTTAAGTAAAGAATATTGTAAGGATATTTTTAGTATATTTGCCCCTGTCATACACGGCCACGATGAATATATCCCTGGATGCTCTTTGCCTGAAGAATATTTTATTAATCGTTTTTGCACATTTGCCTCTACTACGTCGTCACCATCTATATTTTTCAGCGTAATGATGCCACTTTTAATTATTAATGTTACAACTAAATGAAATGTGTTTTTCCAAAGCAGAATTTGATGTCGTGACCCAAAATATCTGCTCAGATTCAACAGTTTCGTTTCAGAACTCAAGCAGCCAAATTACGATCATCAATGTAGGCGAGATATTTAACGTTATATTATTCGGATTTTGAACATTTAATGAGGTTTTTTTCTTAATGAAATGCCTTCGTTCTTGAAATGGCCTGGGATTATTTGTAATGCATATTTCTCCAAATGTCTAATATTGTTTATGTTTAGGATATTCTGAATATTATTGAACGTTTCTCCAGATGTTCAGTGTTATATTTATGTCTCTGTTGATCGCTTCGTATTTTCAAGCGCTTTAACCAGAGACAAACTCCCCCCCCCCCCTTTTTTTTTTTTTTTTTTTTTTTTTTTTTTTACAAACGTCATTCGTTCTGTGACACTTTTCGATTCTTATGAACTGACATTTTGACTTTTGTTTGTTGCTGTTGTCGTTGATATTTTTTATATTCTACTTCTAATTATTTTTTAGCATTGTTACGGTTTTACTCCAAATTAAATACTGTCCGTTTTGAGTGAATAAATATAGGATTTAGGCCAAAGACCAAGCGAGGGGACCTATGAGGCCATTCAACGCCGAAACGAAAATTGGCAGTAAAAAGTTCTGAAAGGTGTAACGGGAGGAAAACCTCGAAGCAGATTTGCACTATGAGTCACTTGTTAGAAGAGGCTGGAAGGTCAGAAGGAAGAAAGAGAATATGAACGGAGGTGCAGTATAAGGAATGAAAGTACGCAGCTAGGGGTCGAAGGGACATTGCAAAGAACCTTAAGTTTTGCTTACAGTGCATTGCATGAGGTGCACTGGTGGTACTACACCTCTCCTCATTGCTTATAGAATCTAGTGTTCATCTATCAAAAAATAGTTTTTATCATTGCGACGATTTATTTCAAGTTAACAAACCATTAGGGCATTTTTATCCCACCCACCGAAGTTGTGAAGTCGAAATAACCATAGTTTCTGGCTGAGACTAAGCGACCTTCCCTGGAATGGGAAACTGGAATGCGTCCTTAGAATGTGCCCCGGCCAAACCCAAATCCCTCTTTAGGCAGAAAGGGACTTTGCGGTCCTTAGGAATTATTGTATTCATTTAGTCCTCTGATCCCGTTGCCTTGAAAGCGAGGACAGTCTCGGCCATCTTGGATCGGTCTAGGGGTTTTGATATACATAGAGTGTGTTGTTTCAAGATCTCCTTTTCGGCCATTAGGAATGTGTTTATAAGAGCGTTTGAGGGCGATGGGTCTAAAAACATTGATTATAAAAAAGCAAAATTCAAAACTGTAAGAAGAAGAAACATAACAATAAACATCCGATTAATGAGAGGCCCACAAGTTGGTATTTAAGCTCCGTTTCCGTTTCTCTCTCTTGTTCTCCCACGCCACTTACTCTGCCTCCTACTCCTCCTTTCCCCTCCCTCCCTCTCCCCCCCCTCCCCCACGATGCTTAAAACTAATCCTCTATGACTCTGAATGAAACTGCTGACAGGCGGCCAATGGCAACATTACTGGAACGAATTGTCGCCCGATCATAACTGGATTTTCATGGCTGCTCGATATTCTGTCATTATTGGGGACAGGCGAGTCTTCCGAAAGGACTTGTACCGGATTTTCCCACACGATTTTGTATCGTTTTCGGGAATAGTTTTAAGGGATGGAGCAATATATTATATATATATTTATATATAGATATATATAATTATATATATATATATATATATATATATTAATATTCCCTCCATTCCTGGATCGGGATTGAACGCTGGGCATTCAGTTTTTAGGCCGAGCCTGATATAATTTAGGCTTTGAGTCTAGTGAAGCTAATGCAGATAATGTCTTTTGTTTTGACTGTTTTTTTTTTCATATATCTTCATCAGTTAATACAGTTGATAAGAAAGTTTAATAGATGAAAATTAAGAAAAAGTCGTTGTTTGAAGAAGATTTCATAATATTTTTTCCTGTCGATGTTGAAGAAATAAATGTTTGCAAATACCTTGATAATTTTATATTCAATGTCCAATCAACTTACCCTTATGAATAGATGAAACCTAATCTAACCTAACTAACACGTTTTTATTTTCATTTAAACAACCATTTAGTTCATCCACGTCTTCAATCCTGGCCGGGAATCCAGGCTCCATCACGCTCTGTCGCCTGGAACACGGGCCTGGAATGGAAGAACGGAATGTGCCGGATTCTGTCTGGAATTCCCTGGGAGAACCTGTGGGTGCAGTCAAGTGGGGAAAGACCTTATCCCTAAATCCCATTAGGAAATGACCGCTGCCTTTGGGCAACATTTAGTTATAAAAAATAATGAGGATTTACAATATTTTGTACATTAGCTAAATCCACTTTTAGTAATGACATACAAAACTTTTGTAGACTTCCATATTATATTCCCATACTACCGTGTTTATCCTGATCTATAATCAATAACAATATTTTACGAGAAGCGAATTTCATTAGAGACGTCTTCAACTTGTTTGGTTTATCTTTAAATTCAGCTTTGAACTCATTTTGGCCATGAACCAAGTATTTAAACACTGGAATATTTGCTGAGGAATATCCAGAGCATATTACATTCCAGCAGTTTTTGTTTGTTTGTTTTTCCCAAGCATTTTTGGATATTCAATGATTCATTTTTGCCCTTGTAGCAGTTGCATTAATTGACATTGGCGAGTCTACCTGATTATGTGATAAATAAGCTTATATTTTATTTTTACATTAATTTTTTTGGTTAATGTCACTCAACTTGGAAATAATATTCTGGATCTTGGGTTTAATGCTTTCCTCTTTCTGAATTCCTGTTTAACATTCGTGGGTTGCAATCTGACGAAACTTGGAATATTTCATTGTTTTGCTTTTATGTTCTAGCTAGTGTTTGTTGAAACGATATATAGATAGTTTAGATCTCTCTCTCTCTCTCTCTCTCTCTCTCTCTCTCTCTCTCTCTCTCTCTCTCTCTCTCTATGAGAAACAAATATTAATTTTCTTTCTTTTCCCGTTTACAGGTGTGATTTGATTTAACATTCATAGCTGTAGCCCTCGCTAATCTATTAATGTGTTAAGTACTTTCATTTAATTTTAGAACGAAAATATATTAAAGCATAGAAGCTAATTTGTAATGAAAAAATATATGTAGAATTTCATAATTATGTGAATCCTCCCACACTCAAGGCAGACACCCACGCTGCTTTTTATCAAGACATTAGCAAACCTTTCGTAACGCTCTAACCATCGAATTACTTCCAGTAATATCCCCCCATAAAAATAAAAGTTCCATATAAAAAAAAAGTCCAGAAGATAGAAAAAGAGGCAGAGGCGACCATGAGCCACATTTCATCACCCGAGCGAGAGCAGTGTCGTTCCAACTTTCGAATATCTTTTTAATCTCGGGAGAAGGAGGTTTTCGGAAAGGTCTCTAAAAAGTTTATCTCGGCTTTCAAGGAAGCGAATTATAGGATTTTTTTATTGTCTTAGGAAATAAAATAGGGTTCTCTTCAGTAGAACATTAGGCTCTTAGTTTTTTTTAATTGTTTTCTTCTCTGAAATATGTTATGAATACAGCTTCCTTTTCTATTAATTTATTCCTCAACGTGAGCTTTGAAAGAAACCATTCTGGTATTGTCACAATTACAGTGAACAGTTGGTGTTGTTCATGTTCAAAAAAAGACTTTTCATTTCCTTCAAAATAAAACATAAAATTTCTGAAAAGGATATTGTAATCGATAGAAATGTAAAATGTTCCGGTATTCCTACTGTTTCTGATTTTATGAATTTGGTTTTGTATTTTCTTTCGTTTTAGGATATTTGATGTGAGACCAGCTTGCTTTAACACTTCTCTATAACCCTTTCAAACTCAACATTCCTTGAAATTATTATATTATCCCTTTTTTTTACCAAATTAGTTCTAAAAGCTTTTTGGTTGCAGGATGTCAAGACAAGAATAATTATGAATTGAGTATTCGTTTAGATGTTACGGTCTCTCTCTCTCTCTCTCTCTCTCTCTGTGTCAAGAGGATCGCTGGATCGGCCTTATGTAGTAAGTTCCGAACCTTTGTTCCACCACAGTCACCAGTATTAACGGAACTACCAAGCGTGGAACAGAGAGAGAGAGAGAGAGAGAGAGAGAGAGAGAGGGGCGGACTCACCATAGAGAACTATCTTATAGTCCTGGGCATTAGGAGAAACAAGTTCGAACCCTGTTATGAGAGGATCAGGTCAGATGAAGGAGGATTCGATGGTTCTGTTCTCAAGTCTATCTACAGTAGCTCGCTCTCTCTCTCTCTCTCTCTCTCTCTCATGGATGATAGCGTCTGGTTTTAGATGTTTATGGCATAGTTTGACGAAAGATAGAATGATGAATTAGATAAGTGAATGTGAAGGAGAAAGTAGTAAAAGAGGAATCATGAAAAGTCCAAATGGAAGACAGACCAGCTGAGCTTTATTCGTTGTTTTGTGTTTCATGAAAAGGTGCCGCGTCGTAGGAGCTTTCTGGTGTTTAACTTATTTGGAGGCAGTTGCCAGTTTCCTGTTTATGTAGTTTTTTTTCATACTAACTTTTTAAGATTTAAAGTTTGTTTTATAACCTGGTAGTTCTCAGGTTTTCAGGATCTTATTCACATGAATGTACCCTTATACGCAATCTACGAACATCATAGTCAGTGGTTTTTTATTCCATCTTGTGTGCGTGTGTGCACTTATTAATTAGTATTTTCACTATTAATGTAATGTGGCTACAGAGGAATTTAAGTAGATGTCACCACGTGTTAATATCTCTCTCTCTCTCTTCAACGTACACGCATACAAAGACTGGGAAAGGGGTGACACTTCATATTTATGCTGCCATATATGCTCTTCCCACCTTGGACGTGACCCACCACAGTCAACTACCCACCAGTCCCATAATTTGCTGCTTGGGGTAAGAATGACTAGTTCTTCCCTTAGAAACAAACGACTTGTTTCACCGTTTCCTCTACGGGATCGATTCCGAGAGACTAGTCGCGATTACATCTCGGGTGTCTGAAGAGAGAGTGAATAGTGAATGAATATTTATTTGAATTTGACCAAAGATGGAGATTTCTGTGAAATTCGATGCAGTAGACCCAAAATACATTGGCTCATAGGGCGTGCCGTATGGCTTAAATCCCATTCCTTCATTAGATTTTATTATCACCCAGGAATTCAATTTTATTTCCATTTATATCGAACAGAGAAAATAATTGTCAATTCTGAAGGGCAATAGATTTTTGACAGGTAATATCCACTTCCCTCTCTACAACAAACTATAAAATCCAGTGAATATTGAGGTAATATCCACAGAGGTCGTTGCAATGATGAAAATGAGAAGGGAATAGGAATTAAATCTGGGATCTTCATTGGGCTGAAAAATTTGATTTCATTTTATCCACAAAATCCCTTTTCTGCTCTGACGAACTTCACGGGACAATGAAATGATTTTTCCTCCATCTAGGTTTCTATTAATGGTCCCGAATCGTTTTCCGTTATTATAGAGGATTTGAATGAGGTTTATCTTTGTAGTGCGTGTGGGCTGTCATTGTTACTTGGAGTGTAGCGTATGACTAGGCTCTTGTGTGGAATTTTATTTGGGAGAATAAAATATCCGGGGAAATTATCTAGACAGTTATTTCCAGTTTGTCTGCAGAGGATATTGACAGTGAGTAATTCTAGATTTTTGGAGGAGTCAAAGAGATTAGAGGCAGAAAGCCACGATAGTCAGGAGGTATTGTGTTCAGTTACAGTAGCACTTCAACTTAATGGACACTTTGGAGTTCGGACTTCTCCCAAGTGAGAAGTCCGTAAGTGCGAAGGGACCCCATGTCACTGCTTGCACTTGGACATTTTCGAGATATCTCGGAGCTGACGGCAATTCCATATCTTTCTTAACTTAAATTAATGAGTTTTACATTAAACGTTCGATTAAGGAGATTTGTCAAGTCCTATGTGACATCTAAAATGCAGCCAATCAAAAAATTATGTTAATTACGTAACTGTTACCACAGAATCCCTTGAAGCTCAGGTGTTACCTTTATTCCAGTTTTGTTTGGTTATAAGGGATATAGACAGTGATATTTATGAGAATGTATTAAAAGTAAAAAAGAGATACTTATTGCAGTCATTACATTCGTAGAACACGATAATCAGGAAGTGATGTGTTCGCTAAACGGCTGCTCTCTCTTTCAGTGAATTTGACAGAATTAGGATTGGGCAGTGATTGGATTGGTGACCACCTTGGACTGGTGACCTCCTATGAAAGCGTGCCGCTGTTTTCACATAAGCTCCCGTGATGACCTGCAGAGCAAGGCCGTGTGCCTCGCAACTTCATCCCAAAAACCAGTGCGTGTAGAATAAATAAGAGATAGAATAGTGAAAAATAGATAGAAACAAAATCCTGAATATTGATACTACTAATAGATTAGGATTATTGCATAAACTAAATATCAACCAACTAATCCTTTTCATATTGCCTTTGTCTATCAGTAATGGATATGAAGATGTGCTTCGAAGGTTTCTCTCTTTTGGTTGACTTAACAAATAGTAATCTTTTAACCTGTCGCTGTTTTTCTCTCTCTCTTTCCTGCCATTTATGTCATCCATTTCATCTCCTTTCTTCCTGGGGAACTTCACAAATCTCTGCTCAGAAAATGCATCAATCAGTGCCTAGAAACTTCATTAACGAATGCTAAGAAATGTTATTATTCAGTTCTTAGAACCTTCATCAATCAGCGCTTAGAAATTTAATAAGTAAATGCTTAGACACATCATCAGTCAATGATTAGAAACTTCATCGGTCAGTGTTTGAAAACTTCATTAATCAGTGCTTAGAAACTTCTTAAACTTTCCTAGAAACTTCATCAGTCAATCATAAGAAACTTCACAAATTATTGCTTAGTAATTTCATAAACCAATTCTTCGAAACTCCACTAACAGGTGTTTACAAACTTCATTAGTCAATGCTGAGAAACATCAATAACAAGTAGCTTGCTTTAGACCTTAAATTTGGCGTGAGCGGAAGTGGGCCAAAACGAATTCCCCAAAACTTGCCCAATTCATGAAGCCTCAGTTGGACAGAAGGGTACATCAGTCTAACAGATTATGATCCTACTCCTGACCAGGATGAACTGCTACGGTTAGGCCTGAACTGCCACATTATCTCCAAACCGAAGCCCCTGGAGAAGAGAATAGAGGTTGAGTTGCTGCTCGATTCGATACAACGATATGAAAGCCGCAATCTTGTGAGCACTACCGACTCCTTGCAGCCCCTCCTGCTTGCAGAAGCCCTTACGGAACGCGGCACTTATAATAGTGGTATCCTCTCCCGTGAGATGAAAGAAGCAGCGAAGGCCCTACGTCAACGAGAAGACATAACTGTGCGCCGTGCAGACAAAACAGCAGCCTTCGTACTGATCAAGACCCCTGCAGACGAAAAAAAAAAGAAGCCAATGACATCATTAGCAGTGTCAACGCAGCCACCAATGCTGTGCACCTCCCGCCAATCATCGGAGATTACACCCTTGGTTATCTGTACGGCAACGTTAAAACATACAAAAATGGAAACCCTCTCCGCCCCATCATCAGCCAGACACCCGCCCCCACGTATGGACTGGCCAAGCGCCTTAATCAAATCTTGACGCCCTACGTACCAAGCCGATATAGCCTACGCTCCTCTACGGAATTCCTCGAACAAATCCGAGACTCCCCAGGAACAGGCACTATCGCCTCCTTGGACGTAGAATCTCTTTTCACAAACGTTCCTGTCGACGAGACCATCAATATCATTATGGACCGCATCTACAGGGACCCCTCTACCACCCAGCTAAATATCCAGAAAGTATCCCTGCGGGCACTCTTCGAGATAGTACGAAGAAAAGCCCCCTTTCTCCGGCAAAAAGACGGAGTCGCGATGGGTTCCCCTCTCGGTGTCCTATTCGCCAATATATATGGGTACTGTGGAAGAGAGAGTTTTTCTCCAATATAAGAATAAATTCCTGAAAACCCGTAAAATACGCAAGATATATTGACGATATCTTCGTACATGCACAGAATGAGGAAGAGGTTGAAGCTGTCCGGCGCATGTTCCAGCAGTGCAGTTCGCTGAATTATGCCGTCGAATTCAGCAACGAAGGCCAGCTCCCCTTTCTCGACGTCCTCGTCTCCAAGACTGACGATGGTCTAAAAACTTCGGTATATACAAAGAAAACAAACTTAGGACTTTGCCTGAATGGTGACAGCGAATATCCTGCACGGCACAAGGAACAACCACACCACAGTCAGGGCTACATTCGAGGGCCCCTCACGCACTGTTCTTCCTGGCAGGACACTCACAAAGAAGCTCGACCAGAGACACTCAGGTGCTCGTTAATAACGGGTATCCGAATCGACTTATTATTAATAAGAAGTCCGAACAGCGTTGGATCGGTGGTATAGCGAGAGTGAGAGACCGCAGCCCCCACACCCATGAGAAGATCAAGCATGTTTTACAAAGCCAGAATGCACGCACGTCACCGTGAGGACGAGGATGCATTGAGAAAAATCATCAGAGAGAATGTGACCCCCACCGAAGTCGACAAAGAACTCGAACCCGTGATTTATTACCAAAATCTCCGTACCCGCGCGACCTTATAATGAAGAACAACCCGACCTCCTCCCCCCCCCCCCCCCCCCCACCCCCCCCCCCCCCCCCCCCCCCCGCAGAGACCTCTTGAAACAGTCAAATGTAGTCTACCAATTCCATGCCCCGTCCGTGATGTCCCGGCTCTTACGTTGGTATGACTTCTATGAAAACTGTTCCAAGAGGATTTCTTGCCACGCACAAGAAGGACAATTGAAAACCATACATGACAGCACACCAGGAAGCCATCTCCGCGACGGTATTATCAAGAATACTAAGATAATAGGGAGGGCTCCTGACCAGCAACGTTTGCGACTGCTCGAGCACTCCTCATACAACAAGAGAAGCCTCTTGAATACGACGCAGGAAGTGCTCTTCCTCCTCACCAACTTAAGGAGACCTATGTGCATAAATAATAGCACAAGTAATACCAGACCGAACGACACCCCCAATCAAGGAATACCAGATGAGACAAGCAGCCCAGCAGCTAATGACAATGCGAGCCGTCGTGACGCAACACCCAGGGAAGTCATGCCCCAGCCTCGACGGTCTGCTAGGCTGCAACAGAGCGACCTTCAATGACAAGAAGTGTCTTGAAGAAAACTTCTTCCAGCCAATAGCAGGAACGCATTGCGCCACCAGCCAATGAAAAACACAGCGAGCGGTTGACCCCCTGCTGACATGCTACTATATATTGAGTAGATTCCGACAGCATCAACAGTCTCTCCGATCCACTGCCATGATCATGCTCGGATGATACCGAGAGAAATGTTGGCCACTAGATGTACTTATGTTTTAATCTATTTGTTCTTTTACTGTGACAAATAAATAAATTTTAAGCAATATCCCTGAAATTGACTCCTCCTGATGAGTAATATCGGCGCAATACTCGCCAGTTGTAGCAGAGAGACAGCTATTATTAGAAAAATAGAGAAGACTATTTACAAGTTGAATGCAGCTGATGCATCAATATCTTTTAATAAGACTTATTCTTATGATAAAAGTAAGTCTGGTGGTGTTGTACGTGTATGCCTACGGAGTAGGGGGTCGGAGGTGGTGGGGGGGGGGGTGGGCTTGGGCGGGGGCGTGGGTGGCCTGGTGCGCGTTGTTTATAAGAAGAATCTACAACATTAGAACAATTCTTATAAATTAATTTTGGTTACTTGTAATTCAGGTAACGTGATTATATATATATATATATATATATATATATATATATATATATATATATATATATATATATATATATATATATATATATATATATCTGGAGACCAACACGAGTTGCCAATGTAGAAATACGCGGTGGTTTAACGTGACTATAAAACACACGATCATCAGAATCATCTCTTCCGTTGGAAGCAAATCGAGGACATCCCCATGTTTATGAAAACGAAAGAAAACATATTTCCTTCGTCCTTCAGAGCTAAAGACGAGAATGAAAAGAAGGCCTTTAAAGACTTATCTACATAATGCCAAATGTAACTTTGCTTGTGTGATTTCTCTGTGCAGGTTTTGATGTTGCATTATTCAGGATACGTAGTTTTATTTATTTTCTTTTTTTTTTTGCTGAAGTATGGATTTTGCAAAAGAAAAACTAAAGCTGAATTTAGGTTTTTGCTAAAATAAGACTTTTGGCTAAACTAAGGAGTTTTATTAAAGTAAAACTTTTAGCTGAAGTAATACTTATATTGAAATATAACAAAAGGCTTAATACATATATATATGTATGTATGTATGTAGTATATATATATATAATATATATATCTGTAATATATATATATATACTATATATATATATATGATATATATATATAATTAATAATATAATATATAATATATTACTAATATATTATATATATATATATATATATATATATATATTATATCATATATTAGTATATATATATCTAGTAGTATATGATAATATATATAAATATATATATATATATCTAGTATCATATATATAAGATATATATATATTATATGTATATATATATATAATATATATATATATATATATAGATATATAGATATATATATATATATATATATCTATATATATATTTAATTAGATATATATATATAGATATATATTATATATATATATACTATTATAAGGATATATATATATATATATATATATATATATTATATATATATATATCATATATATATATATATATAT
Organism: Macrobrachium nipponense; assembly: GCF_015104395.2. Taxonomy (NCBI): domain Eukaryota; kingdom Metazoa; phylum Arthropoda; class Malacostraca; order Decapoda; family Palaemonidae; genus Macrobrachium; species Macrobrachium nipponense. The sequence goes on along the minus strand of NC_087213.1, from coordinate 64,522,890 downwards.
ATATATATATATATTCCCTATATATATATATAATATTCCCACGCATATATATTTTATTTTTTAGTAATCAAAAGTAATGGAAACTATTTATACTAGAGAGCAGCAGCATTGAAGTCTCCAGGTATATGGAGACTTCAATGCTGCTCTCAGTAAGTAGTATGATCTAAACATGTGTTCACTTCCAAACTCATGTGACCATGACCTGGAGGAGAAGACCTCTCAGAGCCTTGCTAAGAAGGACTGATGACCTCTGGAGAATAATAATAATAAAATACCCTTTATTCCAATAATACATTGGGTTTTCTATTTACATCAGGTTATCAACCAAGGTTAGAAAGCGTACATTAAAGCTATTAAAACCATAAAATCATAGTATACCATAACATATACCACATACATACATACACACACACACACCCACACACATATATATATATATATATATATATATATATATATATATATATTATATAATATATATATAATCATATACACATACATACATACACACATACTTATATATATATAAAACCTGAATGAGGAAAATTGTAATTTTGGTTATAAAACATTGTTCCTAGAACAATAATAGTAAAAATTACTCCAAACATAAAAATGTTCTTCATAGATAATGCTATGTCTTAAAAGCGGTTACTGACGCGAGACGTGGCTAATGTCAGGTACGGTTGTTTCCTATAACAAAACTTATCTACGAAGATTAATTATTGTTTAAAAGATGTTTTCTTAGTTTATTTTTAAAAGATCTTAGGGATTCTTCGTCTTTCAATGAGCCAGGTAAACTATTCCATAACTGTGGACCTTTAGTATTTATTTCCCTTGATCCTATATCAGTATTGGCTCTTCTGGACACTAGATTATTTGCTTGTCTTGTAGTCATCCCTGTCACCGAGTCAACGGTTCTAAAATTATAAAGCCAGTTCGGAAAAACATTTTTTAAAACTTTAAAAACACAAACACAGACATCGAAAGTGTACTTGTTTTTCACTTTCAACCAACCCAGTTCTAGTAAAATTATTGGAGATATATGATCATATTTTCTCACTGTACCCATGGCCACCTGGCCCGAGCCGCAAAATTTTGAAGTTTTTGTACTCGCTGCATAAGGACGTTGCTTGTTGAACCCCATATTATATAGCAGTAATGAATTAAACTTAATACTAACGATTGCACTACGATTAGGCGAGTTTCTGGTTCCAATAAATTCTTTAGTCTATTGAGATAAATAAGTGTCCCCATAACTTTTTCTGTGCAGTTCATCAATATGTTTTTTTCGAATGTCATGTTTGATCGAAGTGCACTCCAAGATTCATTACGGATTCCACAGGTTCGATGATGGCCCCATTAAATTGATTTGATGTTATCCCTGATTTCGGATAGATATTGCTGGAGCCTAGGAATATACATTGCGTTTACTTTCATTCAACAATAGGCCATTTAATTGAAAAATACATCTTCACTCTATGAAAATCTCCTCAGCTTTGCGTACTGAATCTTCCAAGTTATCGATGTAGCCATCAATTATTATTTGAGTGTCATCAGCATACTGAACAATGAACAGTCACTTAAAAAATTTCTCAGGTCATTTACATAGATGTTGAATAAAATTGGTCCTAGATTGAACCTTGAGGTACACCAAAACCGACGTTTTTGGGGGTTGAGACAACATTTTTGAGTCTGACAGATTGTACTCGATTACGTAAAATAGTCTGTGAACCAGATGGATCTATATAAAGTGTCTGACATTTACCCAGCAAAATTTCATGGTTCACCTATCAAAAGCTTTCGACAGATCGAGAAGTAGTAAGAGGAAATTTTTTCTTCTTGTCTACATATCGTAGATTTTATCCGATATTTTTTAATAGTGCTGTTCCGTTGATAGTTTTGGTCGAAAGCCATGTTGACTGTTAGAAATGAGGTGATTACTTTCTAAGTATTCAGTTAGCTGATTTGTGACTATTTTTTCTAATATTTTAGATAAGACGGGAGTAAAGAAATTGCCTGTAATTAGAAATTTCGTCTCTATCTCCGTTTTAAAATAAGGAACAACATGGGGATTTTTCCACGTTTTCTGGGTAGATATTAGTTACGATAGATGTATTAATAATTATAGTAATGTAAAATAAAATTATATATAGAGTATCTTTTATAAACGTAGCGGTATGCCATCGGATCCGTACGCATTTGACTCTTTGAGAGAACTAATGAGCTAGAATGACAGTATCGCAGTCAACAGGTGACGGTTTAAAAGAATATAACTGATTGTTTGGGAATGTATTTCATTTCATCGGTTTGCGCTCTTCTATTATTCCTGGCCAGTTCTTTTTGCGTTCTTTCATATGTCTTTCTTCCTACATTCGCAAAATACTACTCATACAAATTTCTCTGCTTGTCAGTTAAATCTTCATTTTCTATTTGAGATTCTTTGTTAGTATTATTGGGCAGAATTGAACGCACTATTTTCCAGGAAGTACGTAGTTGTTCTTATTTACTTTTAAGATCGTTCCTGTAGTATTGTTTCATACTGTTATCCATTTCAATTTTTACTTCCTTCTTTTTCTCTTTAAAATTATTTCTCAATATTGTATTATTCCTATCCTTCTTATATAGTTTTGTAATTTATCTCTTATTATATGTTTTGTTTGATGTTATTAGTTATCCAGGGTTTAGGGGGGCGGGTGATTACTTTCGTTACTATTGGAGCACATTTTATCAATACATTTGGTTAAAACATTCGTTAAAATTTGCACTTGAGAAC
>NC_087213.1:64459305-64519617 GCF_015104395.2 Macrobrachium nipponense | reverse complement strand
TTGATCGCTTCGTATTTTCCAAGCGCTTTAATAACCAGAGACAAACTCTCCCCCCCCCCTTTTTTTTTTTTTTTTTTTGTTTTTTTTTTTTTTTTTTTTTACAAAAGTCATTCATTCTGTGACACTTTCGATTATTATGAACCGACATTTTGACTTTGTTTGTTGCTGTTGTCGTTGATATTTTTTATATTCTACTTCTAATTATTTTTTTTTAGCATTGTTACGGTTTTACTCCAAACTAAATACTGTCCGTTTTGAGTGAATAAATATTGGATTTAGGCCAAAGACCAAGCGATGGGACCTATGAGGTCATTCAGCGCCGAAACGAAAATTGGCAGTAAAAGGTCTGAAAGGTGTAACGGGAGGAAAACCTCAAAGCAGTTGCACTATGAGTCAGTTGTTAGAAGAGGCTGGAAGGTCAGAAGGAAGAAAGAGAATATGAACGGAGGTGCAGTAAAAGGAATGAAAGTACGCAGCTAGGGGTCGAAGGGACATTGCAAAGAACCTTAAGTATTGCTTACAGTGCATTGCATGAGGTGCACTGGTGGTACTACACCTCTCCTCATTGCTTATAGAATCTAGTGTTCATCCCACAAAAAACCGTTGTTATCATTGCGACGATTTATTTCAAGTTAACAAACCATTAGGGCATTTTTATCCCACCGAAGTTTGCAGTCGAAATGACCATAGTTTCTGCTGAGACTAAGCGACCTTCCCTGGAATGGGAACGGGAATGTGTCCTTGGAATGTGCCCCGGAAATCCCTCTTAGGCTGAAAGGGACTTTGCGGTCCTTAGGAATCATTGTATTCATTTAGCCTCTGATCCCGTTGCCTTGAAAGCGAAGGACAGTCTCGGCCATCTTGGATCGGTCTAGGGGTTTTGATATAGAGTGTGTTGTTTCAAGATCTCCTTTTGGCCAGTAGGAATGTGTTTATAAGAGCGTTTGAGGGCGATGGGTCTAAAAACATTGATTATAAAGCAAAATTCAAAACTGCAAGAAGAAGAAACAATAACAATAAACATCCGATTAATGAGAGGCCCACAAGTTGGTATTTAAGCTCCGTTTCCGTTTCTCTCTCTTGTTCCTCCCACGCCACTTACTCTGCCCCCTCCTCCTCCTCCTCCTTTCCCATCCCTTCCCTCTCTCTCCCCCCCTCCCCCACGTGCTTAAAACGAATCCCCTATGACGTCGGAATGAAATGAGGCCAATGGCAACATTATTGGAACGAATTGTCGCCCGATCATAACTGGATTTTCATCGCTGCGCGATATTCTGTTATTATTGGGACAGGGCGAGTCTTCTGAAAGGACTTGTACCGGATTTCCCCACACGATTTTGTATCGTTTGTATCGTTTTCGGGAATAGTTTCAAGGGATGGAGCATTTCATATATATATATATATATATATATATATATATATATATATATATATATATATATATATATATATATATATATATATATATGAACAGGGAGATATCTCTAACGAGGCCAAATGACACTCGTTTAAACATGAAAACAAACATCTAACTGGTATCGTAGCCTACCTTTTTCCTGTTGAATGCCATCTTTGGAGCTGGCTGAAAATCAGTTTCAAACTAGGCTAATGTAAACTCTCATGGTTACAAAAATACACTTTTTATTTCGTAAAATTAGCTAACATGGAAATTAATTAAACCTGACTCAAAAAGAAACGTTAAACCATCATATTCTTCTCAAAATCATATTTAAGTAAGTACCCCCTTTTCCTTTAAGTGTCCAGACATTCATAGTTTATTAATAGTCAAAATTAGTCTAGAGATAAAAAACCTTAAGGTGTACTTCGAATCCCTCTGAAATAAAGAGACCATAATTATGACACCATAAAACATTAAAGTTCGTCAATAAAGAATGTGTGAGGCACCTCACTTCCCTTTCTCTAGAACTCAAGTAATAGTCACTTCAAATGTTAACTTTTTCCTAAGTTTCTCCTCTATGGTCCCTTGTCCGACGGACCTCAAACACCTCTTCTAGCACCTCTTCTGTGGCGTGTTCCACACACTATCAATCAAATTCAGTGAGTCCCCCTTTGCAACTTTTGCCCGATTATATGTCATTTTCTGATCATTACGAACACACACCTCAATTGGCACACAACATACATGAAACTCGTGATCTTCGAAGTGCGTCACCGACCCCAATTGTGCGCCGGTAAGCTTTCCTGTTTGTTTTTTTCGTTTCAGCATCTTCGAGGAATCCAGTGTTTTGTATCTGTCTCTAACCGGCAAGAGCTAAGGTTATCAACCCGACTACTTAATATTGTAGACTGTGCTGGTGGCTTTAAGATATTTAATATTCCCTCCATTCCTGGATCGGGATTCAACGCTGGGCATTCAGTTTTTAGGCCGAGCCTGATATAATTTAGGCTTTGAGTCTAGTGAAGCTAATGCAGATATGTCTTTTTGTTTTGACTGTTTTTGTTCATATTTCTTCATCAGTTCATACAGTTGATAAGAAAGTTTAATAGATGAAAATTAAGAAAAAGTTGTTGTTTGAAGATGATTTCATAATAATTTTTCCTATCGATGTTGAAGAAATAAATGTTTGCAAATACCTTAATTTTATATTCAATGTCCTATCAGCTTACCCTTATGAATAGATGAAACCTAATCTAACCTAACTAACAAGTTTTTGTTTTAATTTAAACGACCAGTAGTTTATCCACGTCTTCAATCCTGGCCTGGAATCCAGGCTCCATCACGCTCTGTCGCTTGGAACATGGGCCTGGAATGGAAGAACGGAATTGCCGATTGTGTCTGGAATACCCTGGGAGAACCTGTTGGTGCATTCGAGTGTGGAAATGTCTCGCCTCACTCCCATTAAGAAATGACCTCTTCCTTTGCTCAAGTTATGCTTTGTGAAGGGAAAGCTGACTTGACATCGTAGTTTAGTTATCGGGAATAATGAGGGATTAGTAATATTTTGTACGTTAGCTAAATCCACTTTTAGTAATGACACATGAAACTTTTATAGACTTCCATATTTTTCTCCCATATTACCGTGTTTATCCTGATCTATAATAACAATAATATTATTTTACGAGAAGCGAATTTCATTAGAGACGTCTGGTTTAAACTTGTTTGTTCTATCTTTCAATTCAGCTTCTAACTCATTTTGGCCATGAACCAAGTATTCAAACACTGGAATATTTGCTGAGGAATATCCAGAACACATTGCATTCCTGCAGTTTTTGTTTATTGGTTTTTCCCCAAACATTTTTGGATATTCGAGGATTCATTTTTGCACTTGTGACAGTTGAATTAATTGACATGAGTGAGTCTACTTGATTGTGTGATAATTAATCTTATATTTTATTTTCATCTATTGTTTGATTCATGTCTCTCAACTCGGAAACTTGCAATATTTCATTGTCCTGCTCTTGTACAAATTTTTATGTTTTATGTTCTGGTTGGGATTTATTGACACGATATATAGATATTTTAGACTCTCTCTCTCTCTCTCTCTCTCTCTCTCTCTCTCTCTCTCTCTCTCTCTCTCTCTCTCTCTCTCTCTCTCTTTCAGAAACAAATATTTGTTTTTCCTTACAGTTTACAGGTGTGATTTGAATTATCATTCATATCTGTAGCATCAGCTAATCTATTAATGTATTAAGTACTTTCTTTTCATTTTTCAACGAAAATATAGCAAAGTATAGAGGCTGATCTGAAATGAAAAATATAAGTAAAATTTCATTTTTGAATCCTCCCACGCTCAAGGCAAACCACGCTGCTTTTATCAAGACATTAGCAAACCTTTCGTAACGCTGTACCATCGAATTGCTTCCAGTAATATCCCTCCATTAAAATGAAAGTTCCATATAAAAAAAAAGTCCAGAAGATAGAAAAGGAGGCAGAGAAGAGGCGATCATGAGCCACATTTCATCGCCCGAGCGAGAGCAGCGTCGTTCCAACTTTCGAATATCTTTTTAATCTCGGGAAAAGGAGGTTTTCGGAAAGGTCTCTTAAAACTTTATCTCAGCTTCCAAGAAAGCCAATTATAGGATTTTTTTTTTATTGTCTTAGGAAATAATATAGGGTTCTCATCAGTAGGAGATTAGGCTCTTATTAATTGTTTTTTTTTTTTTTCAATTGTTTTCTTCGCTGGAGTATGTAATGAATACAGCTTCCTTTTCTATTAATTTATTCCTCAACGTGAGCTTTGAAAGAAACTATTCTGGTATTGTCACAGTTACAGTGAACAGTTGGTGTTGCTCATGTTTAAAAAAGACTTTAAATTTCCTTCAAAATAAAAAATAAAATTTCTGAAAATGAAATTGTAATCGATAGAAATTTAAAATGTTCCGGTATTCTTACTGTTTCTGATTTCATGAATTTGGTTTTGTATTTTCTTTCGTTTTAGGATATTTGATGTGAAACCAGATTGCTTTAACACTTCTCTATAACCCTTTCAAACTCAACATTCCTTGAAATTATTATATTATCCTTTTTTTAACCAAATTAGTTCTAAAAGCTTTTTGGTTGCAGGATGTCAAGACAAGAATATATGAATTGTATTCGTTTAGGTCTCTCTCTCTCTCTCTCTCTCTCTCTCTCTCTCTCTCTCTCTCTCTCTGTGTGTGTGTGTGTGTGTGTCAAGATGATCGCTGGATCGGCCTTATGTAGTGAGTTTCATTACAGTCACCAGTGTTAACGGAACTACGAAGCGTGGAACAGAGAGAGAGAGAGAGAGAGAGAGAGAGAGAGAGAGAGAGAGAGAGAGAGGTGGGGCAGACTCACCATAGAGAACTATCTTATAGTCGAGAAACAAGTTCGAACCCTGTTATGAGAGGATCAGGTCAGATGAAGGAGATTCGAGGGTTCTGTTTCTCAGTCAATCTACAGTAGCTCTCTCTCTCTCTCTCTCTCTCTCTCTCTCTCTCTCTCTCTCTCTCTCGGATGATAGTGTCTGGTTTTAGATGTTATGTTAGCTGATGAAAATTAGATAGATGATGAATTATGTAAGTGATGTGAAGGTGAAAGTAGTAAAAGAGGGATAATGAAAAGTCCAAATGGAAGACAGACCAGCTGAGCTTTATTCGTTGTGTTTTGTGTTTCATGAAAAGGTGTCACGTCGTAGGCGCTTTCTGGTGTTTTAACTTATTTGGAAGCAGTTGCGTTTCCTGTTTATATAGTTTTTTTATATTAAATTTTTAAGATTTAAAGTTTGTTTTATAACCTGGTAGTTCTCAGATTTTCAGGATCTTATTCACATGAATGTACCCTTATACGCAATCTACGAACATCACAGTCAGTGGTTTTTTATTCCATCTTGTGTGCGTGTGTGCACTTATTAATTAGTATTTTCCCTCCTAATGTAATGTGGCCACAGAGGAGTTTAAATATCTGTCACCACGTGTTCAAGCTCTCATTTGCTAAAGATAGCCACCTGCAGTGGCACACACACAAACACACACACAGAGGGGGAGGGGGGAGAGTGAATAATAATTTCCATTAGCTGTTGTCAGGCTCTGAAGTTATTGACTATTATACCAGGGACACTGGTATTTTGATCCTTTTAATGTATTCATCTCATTTTTGGAGACGTGAGAAGGACGTCGCCTTTTACTTTTACCTCCAGTGGAGTCCTTCATCAGTATATGTCAGATGCTGTGGCAGATACGACTGGAAAATAAGTTAGATTTATTTCATTTGGGTTTTTCAGTGGGAAGAAGGTTGCTGAATAAAAATAATTTTGTTGCGAAAAAGTCGTTTTAAAATCCGAGAATATTGGGTTCTGTAAAACTTAAGGGCGATGGAAATTGATCCACTGTACATCATGGTCGAAACTCCCAATCTACATCTCTTTCTCTCTTAGTTGTAACCGCAACTTGTTTCTTTTTCTTTGTATTCAAATTTTTTAAAACCTGTTCATGAAATGTCTCTCTCGTGAGCTCCAGGGAAAGGATGTCCAAGTTCCATTGCTTTCCGTAGGGGAGGTTGGTGCTGTCAGTGTACCTCATGCGGTGCACTGTGGGCATTACTTAAGGTTCTTTTCCGGATTTTTCTCCTTAATGTTTTGCTTATTTTATCAACTTTCAGCTTCTGCAAAGGCAACGAGTTTACTTTTAAATGAAGAATGGAGAAAAGTTAATAAAAAGAAAAGTATTCCAATTTAGAATACAGTTTTATTTTAGAAGTTGAATATAAGTATGTTTGTTTATAATAATAATTTTTATGTTTTATCACCTCAATATTCCTAGAGAGAAATCCTAGGCCTCCTTCCATCTCTCATGACCAGTATTTTTCTCAATGCAATTTTCGGAACCACATCTCCTGCCCTGTATTTTTGCAATACTGTTTTCAGACTTACAAAAATTGTAAATCATTCTGTATTTCAGTTTTGTATCGGTTCTGAAGGGACAAATATCCAAAGCTTCCTGTATTTGTTTTGCGTGACTGACAACAGTTAGTCTCGATGTTTGTGTTTTGTTTTAAGTGTTTGTGTGTGTGTGGGTGTTTTTCAGTGGGATTCTGTCAGTAACTTAAACTGGATAAGCAGAACCAGCCTATGTCGATATACCTTGCCTCTCTTATTTCTTTTCTTCTCTCTTTTTTTTTCATTCCATATTTATCAAGTTCTGGGTGTGATTCAAACTCTCCTGAAAAGACGGCACACCAACCATTCCGAGAGAGAGAGAGAGAGACCTTAGACCTTACAGTTCGTTCGGGTTGCCCCAGGTCCCTCAGTGTGAGGCACCTCTAATGTCTACCAGAGAGTTGCTAGTACATCTCCGGTATATTTTGCATCTTCCAATCTTGGATGGTCTGGGATGCAGTTTAGATATTTGTCGAGCTTATTCTTAAACACATCTACGCTCACTCCTGTTATATTCCTCAGATGAGCTGGCAACGCATTGAATAGACGCTGCATTATCGATGCTGGTGCGTAGTGGATTAATGTCCTGTGTGCTTTCCTTATTTCTCCTGGTATAGTTTTGGGCACTATAATCTACCTCTGCTTGCTCTTTCTGATATTTTTAGCTCCATGATGTTTTCTGCTATTCTTTCTATTTGTTTCCATGCCTGAATTATCATGTAGCGTTCTCTTCTCCTTTCTAGACTATATAATTTCAAGGATTGTAGTCTTTCCCAGTAGTCAAGGTCCTTAACTTCTTCTATTCTAGCTGTAAAGGACCTTTGTACACTCTCTATTTGTGCAATAACCTTTTGATAGTGTGGGTACCATATCATATTGCAATATTCAAGTGGACTACGAACATATGTTTTATAAAGCATAATCATGTGTTCAGCTTTTCTTGTTTTGAAGTGCCGTAACAACATTCACATTTTTGCTTTACATTTTGCCAAAAGAATTGCTATTTGATCATTGCATAACATGTTCCTATTCATCATCACAACAAGGTCTTTAACTGCTTCCTTATTTGTGATTGTCTCATTATTAGGTCCCCTATATGCATATAGCTTTCCTTCTCTGTCTCCATAATTTATTGATTCAAATTTATCAGAGTTAAATACCATCCTATTTACCTCTGCCCAGTCATATACTTTGTTAAGGTCTCTTTGTAGAGCGTTCCTATCTTCATCACAAGTAATTTCTCTACTTATTCTTGTGTCATCAGCGAAACTACTCACTACCGAATCCTTAACATTACGTGTCTATGTCTTCAATCATAATAACAAACAGTATTGCAGCTAACCCGTACCTTGTGGCACACCGGATATTACCTTGGTTTCATCCGATTCTCGTCGTTTGCAATAACTATCTGTTTTCTGTTGTGTAAAATTCTTTTAACCATCTTCCTACTTTATCCACGATATTGTGTTTTCTAATTTTCTTCGCTAATATATCATGGTCTACCTTGTCAAAAAAGCTTTTGCAAAGTCTAGATAAACCACATCTGTTTCATTTCCGCTTTTCATATTTTGAATATGTTCTCACGGTGGACTAACAGTTGGGTTTGTGTACTTTTTCCGGGTACGAAAACATGTTGTCCTATATTAAACAAATTATTTTTTATTAAATGTTTCATAATATTTTTCTTCATTACCCTTTCATACACTTTCATAATATGTGATGTTAGACTCACAGGCCTATAATTACTTGCCTCTAGTTTTGATCCACTTTTGAAAGTAGGGGTGATATATGCTAATTTGTGCTCATCATAAAATCTTGCCTGTATCTACACTTTGTCTTAATAATATTGCAAGTGGCTTTGCGATAGAATGAACTACTTTCTTTAACAAAATAGCAGGGATTCCATCAGGCCCTGAAGCAGCTCCATTTTTAATTTCATTAATTGCCTGCACAATATCAGCTTCATTAATTTCTATGTCAGCTAAATATTCACTATTTTCGTCCCTTACTTCTATATCATTATCTTCATTATCTATTCTAGGGGTGAATTCTCTCTTATATCGTTCTGCCAGTATGTTGCAAATTTCCTTTTTTTCATTTGTTAATCTCTTCAATTCTTAGAGGGCCTATTTCTATTCTTCTTTTATTCATCTTTTTCGCGTATGAGTATAATAGTTTGGGGTTGCTTGATATTTATTAGGGTTTTTTCTTCCAAGTCCGTCGTTTTTCATTTTCTTTTGATTGTATAATCTTTTGTTCTGCATTTTCTATCTTACTTTTTAGTTCTATAACTTTCCATGTATTTTGTTCTTTTTCTTTTGCAAGACCTTTTTTCACTTCTGATTTTCTGGAACAAGATCCTTCTGTCTCTTGGTATGCATGACTGATGTTTACTTTTCTTCTTCGGTATATATTTATCCACTATTTTCTCTAATATTTTATATAATATCTCCGTATTTACCTTATGTCATCACTTACGAAAATGTTATCCCAATCTTTGTTTAATTCTTATTTATTTCTGACCATTTTATATTTTTTACTGTAGAAGTTGTTTTTCCATATCCTTCCCACTTTTTCATTTCTTGGCTTATCTCTGTTTTCACTTGCTTTGGAATGGTCTGAAATACTCACATTATAAACTATTATTTTCGTTTACCATAATTCATCTCGTTCACAAATACTAGGTCTAAAGTATTTTCCTTTCTTGTTGGCAGGTGATTATTGTTGAATGTTGTATTCTAGTAGCATATCTAATAGCTTTTTCGAATTGCCTCTTATCTTCTGCACTACTATTACTCTCTTTTTTTTATATGTATAAGTACAAACCACAATCTCCTATTCGTTCTTTCCATTCAACGAAAGGAAAGTTGAAGTCTCCAGATAGGAGAATAGTCCAGTCCTTGTGATTTCTACATATATCATCCAATTTTTCTATTATTAAGTCAAACTCTTTAGTATTAGGAGATCTATATATTACTATGTTCATTAATTTTTCAGATTCGAATTCTACCGCTATTAGTTCGCATTCTGAGTTACTATATTTTCTCATATATTTTTCCTTGTTTTTTGTCTTTCCCATATATTGCGGTTCCCCCTTGATTCCTATTTTTTTCTATCTGATCTATAAGTTTGGAACCCTTTTTATTTGATCATCATTCCCAGAGAGAGAGAGAGAGAGGTGTTTATTCAAGGCTTGATCCATTATGTTTGGATGGTCCCCGAGTCGGAGGAGAATCGAATACAAACAACAAACAAACAAACAAAGACCTTTTTTTCCTTATTGATTGTCCCATCCGTTCGATTTGCTTGAGGAAGAGATAAAAACTTGCCTTCCTTATTTTTGTCTTAACTTTTGGGAGGTCGAAGCTGGATACCTTTCTCTCTCTCTCTCTCTCTCTCTCTCTCTCTCTCTCTCTCTCTCTCTCTCTCTCTCTCTCTCTCCATTTATTTTTACCATCACGCCTCAACTCCGTGTCGTATCATTGTTGATAAACAGAAGAAATTCGAGAGGCTTCGGAATGGGTAATAACAGCGAGAGTACTTCAGCAATATAATATAGCTATGCCGCAAACACGTCTGCAACTTATATCATACATATCACAAGCAGGCTGAAAACAAGTCGACGACCGTAGGAGGAGAACGAACCTTCGGTAAATGCTGGATAGCCGTATGAAGTGCTAATTAGAACTACCAATTAGTCTCTGACTTGTATTGAAACTGTTTGTGATGTGTTTACGATGAGAGGCCGATAGGTTTATGATATGTTTTGCTGTAGTGTTCAAGTATCCAAAGCCAAGGAGGCAGTCAGTGTCGAAATACAGAAACTCTCTACCACACTTAAGGGCCACTTATGGACAAAACTTTACCACACTTGACCCCACGTATGGGCCACTTATATGCAACACTTTACTTACACTTACAGGTCACTTTTGGGCAACACTTGCCCACACTAACAGACCGCTTTTGGACAATACTTCACTACACTTACAGACCACTTTTAATAACACTTTAGGACACTTATGGACCACTTTGGGGCAAGGGTTCTGCCTGGCATAAGACCGCAACGGGTCTGTGTTTTACCCAAGACTCTCTTCCCATCAGGGTCCTTGTAAGGGTCTCTCAACTAACGGTGTTCTTCCCTCCATCCGAAGTACCTGCATTGGCAGCCATGTGAGTTCATCATTCTCTCTTGGCAAAGGGTTGAGAGGAAAATAAAGTGTAGGCCCCAACGAGACACCCAAGCCTTAACGGTCGTTTATGAAGGGGAAGAGAAGTGAATAATTATCATACTGAAAAATGAATGACACAATTAAGCTCTTTTAAGGTAATGTACTGGGCAGATATGATCGTCATGGATTTTCAGTTCAGTTTCCATTCCATTGTCTTTGTTGCGTCACTGGACGATTAGTCTATGGTAATGATCATTTGCCATTAACCGCTGAATTTAAGTTTCTCAGAGAGAGAGAGAGAGAGATTTAAGTGTACTGGCGTTTATTCAGTCCCATGTTATGATGGACTGAGGCCAATTTCCATAGAACATATATCTGTATGCAAATTTGACGCTGGTCGTGCATGTACATAATTGGGTTTTCCAGTGTGCATATTTTATTATACATTGTTTATATGTTTATATTTTCGTATAATTTAATCCTTTATTTCTTGAATAAAACAATTAATTAATATGAAGAACTCCGAGTTGCATAAAGTGGGAACTCTTCTTTAAAAAGAAAAAAAATTACTTTTGATATACCTGAAGTGGGAACTTGTCTATTGGCAACGAATGGGAACCCAAACTAATGGGAACAAATGTGGGAACGTAGTCTTTGCAATCAAAATATGAATTTCTCCTTTTGGGAACACACTGGGAACTTAGCCCTTTGAAACACCGGAAAGCATCCTGCTGGGAACTTAGTCTTTGGAATCTGATGGAAATACAGCCCTCTGGGAGCACATTGGGAACGCAGTCTTTGGAATTAAAGGGCAATTCACTATTCTGGAAACAGGGAAATTTGTTATTAGAAGCAAATGAGAATTGAACCTTTCAGAAAGCGGTGGGAACTCAACCATCTGGGAATACACTGCCAACTTATTTTTTGGAATCAAATGGAAATACTTCCTTCTGGGAACAAAATAGGAATTCAGTCTTTTCAAACAGTTGGGAATTCAATCCTCTGGGAACAGAGTGGGAACTCATTCTTGTGAAAAGGGACACTCAGTCTCGTAGGCACGATTTATGAACGTCTACTCTGGGGACAAACAGAAACTGACAATAAATATCAGTTGGAAACTCGGTGTTGGGGAGTGTTTGGGAACTCAGTCTCGTGGGAATAGAGCGGGAACGTTTTATTGCCAGATTGAAGTGTGTACGATCATTTCGTTAGTGATGGGGGAAGAAATAAAAGCAATGTGATGATAACACTTGAAATGTTGAATAACTTAACACTTATATAGTGAATGACGTATCTCTTACATAGTGAGTAAACAAACAGTGTATAGAGTGAATAACATAAATATGTATATAGTGAAGAAGGTGAAGCTTCAACAGCGAATAACATAACAGGATATACATAGTGAATAACGTAACACTTTATTCAATGTATAACATCACACTATATATAGTGGATAACATAAGGTCTGTTGAACCACAAGACCTCAAATCAGATCCAGCCAACGTCACTCTTTCGAAAAGGACACGAAGGCCTGTTTGTTAACTTGGCACCCCTCTCCCCCTACCATTCCCCCTTAGCTGGGGAACCCCTCCCCTCCCCTCTGACCCCTCCCCTCTTAGGCAGTTGTCTATCATCACCTCTACTCATAAAATGCAAATGCACTGGAGGCCATTCGAGCAATGGAATGAGTTCCACAATGCCAGCGACACATGATCCCCTGTGATGCTTTGTCTGTCTGTCTGTCTGTCTGTCCTGACGATGAAATGACAGTGGAATCACGTGGAAGGAAATATTTACAGACGAATAATTGATCCTGCAAAAGTCTTGTTTTATTTGTCAGACGCGACTGAGTTTTGCAGTGCTTAAAGCGGTTATATTGGGAGTCTCTCTCTCTCTCTCTCTCTCTCTCTCTCTCTCTCTCTCTCTCTCTCTCTCTCTCTCTGCAATTTCCGGCCGCGATTCAGCAAAGTCGATTGACCACCATGGAACCTCATCGAGTGTTCTGTCTGTCTGTGTCCAGTGTCAAGTTTTCCACCATTAATTAAATTTGGCTTTTTTATATTTTGTCACTGTCTGCATGAAATACTTTCTCGTTATCTCTTTTGTCTTCTTTGATGTATGGCTGTTTTATAATAGTGTTCAGTAAAATACTCGGAATATAATTTTTTGTAGTTCACGTAACATCAAAATATATGAAAAGATTACAAATGCATATTTACTTCCGTATTATATTCCTGTTATATTCTGACTTTCTCAAAGTGTGAGATCTCTTCTTTTAATTTGCTGGTGAGTCAGTTTTGTGAAATGCCACTTGCTGATTCACAGGTGTCGTCTTCATCTGTACCTGTACTGAGTAGGGTCATTTATTTATATAAAACCTATAAGAAGGGTTTAGAACAATCTCCAGTTGCTAGTCAAACCTCTTCAAGTCTTGAGATAAGTCCGTATTAAAATCATTTGTAAAATCATTTTAAGAATATTTTAGAACATTGTGACCTGCTAATCAACCTTAAGTCTTGAGCTAGAACTCTATTCTTGAGATTTTTTATATAATAATTTAAAGGTTTCGTAACAATGTCGAAATTTATGCTACTATAAGCCTAGTGTCGTGTTTGGAGAAATTCTCCTCACAGTCTATATTCAACAGTTAAGTAGTACGGTTCGTAAATCATGTCTCTTCAAGAGAGGAAACTGAGTCGTGTTTTATTTGTTCTTCCCATTCTGTTCCTTCTCCTCCTCATCTGTTTCTCTCTCTACTCGTTGAACAAAGAGGGAAGAGGCTGAGATGAGGGAGGCAAATATCTTCTTCTTCTTCTTCTTCTTCTTCTTCTTCTTCTTCTTGAGCGTCGCTTCCATTTGTTGTATGGAAACCGGCCTCCCTTTTTCTCTCTAACAATGAAAGATTTTCATTAATAAATATGAAGATGGCAATGTAATTATCCCCGTACGGTGGTTGTACCACCAGTGCACCTCACACGGTGCACTTTAGGCATTACTAAGGTTCTTTCCAGCGGTCCCTTTGTGTAGCTGCAGCCCCTTTCATTCCTTTGACTGTACCTCCGTTCATATTCTCATTCTTCCGTTTCCACCATCCTTCTCTAACAGTCATTTCATAGTGCAACTGCAAAAGGGATTCCTCCTGTTACACCTGTCAAGCCTTTTTTGCTCTCAAATTCCCCTTCCAGTGTTGACTGACCTTATAAGGCACTCCCAGCACTTGGTCCTTGCGTAAATTTTATTTTCCATCCTATTTGTGCCGTAAATGAAACAGAATTTGAGGCCTTGCTGAAAGCAGTCGTGGTTCACAGCTTGTCCTGGCAAAGAGATTTCTATTCGCTCATTACTTATTGAGTGTTGGCTGCGATGACTTCTTATTTGGAATCTCTGTAGTTAGGAAGAACCAGATTTTTATTTGTGGTTTATCCACTGCAAGTTTTTTTTATTTCCTTCGTGTATTTCTCACCGTTAAAGACGCAGACTGCAACTGTCTATTTAAATCCCAAACGAGTAGAGGAAAAGACCCCATATAGACTCCACTTTTCTAGCCCGCCCCCGCCCCCCCACCCCCCCAAGGGGCGTGGCAAAATACCCCCCTCCCCCTCCTGATTGGCTCATGTACGTACGTGAGGCCTAAAAAGGGGCGGGGCAACCCCCAAAACCCCCAAAAGGGGCGTGGCCACCCTGACCCCATATAGACTCCACTATTCTGGGGGGTCGTGGCCACCCTGACCCCATATGGACTCCACTATTCTGGGGGGGCGTGGCCACCCTGACCCCAAATTGACTCCATTTGTATTATAAGTCATGTACGTACATGAGCTCATAATTGACTCCAATATGTATGATAAGTTTCATGTACGTACATGAGCTCATAATTGACTCCATTTGTCTTACAAGCTCATGTACGTACATAGCTCATATTAGGGGGGCGTGGCCTCCCCTAACCCCAAATCGACTCCACTTTTCTACCCCTGTGACGTCACATAACTATAAGGGAATAAAACCATCCTTTCAACCCTCCACTATTCTGGGGGGGGGCGTGGCCACCCCGACCCCAAATTGACTCCATTTGTCTTACAAGCTCATGTACGTACATGGGCTCCATATTAGGGGGGCTGGCCTCCCCCCCTAACCCCAATCGACCCACTTTTCTACCCCTTGACGTCACATAAAACTATAAGGAATAAAACCCATCCTTTCAACCCCTCCACTATTCTGGGGGGGGCGTGGACACCCCCGACCCCAAAATAATGGACTCCATTTGTTCCTTTAACAAAAGCTCATGACGTACCATGAGCTATATTAGGGGGGGCGTGGCCTCCCCTAACCCCAAATCGACTCCACCTTTCCTACCCCCTGTGACGTCCGTAACTCTAAGGGAATAAAACCATCTTTCAACCCCTGACATACCCCCTGTGACGTCACGTAACTCTCCGGGAATAAAACCGACATTTCAAGCCCTCACCCCAAATTGACTACCCCATATAGACTCCACTTTTCTAGCCCCGCCCCCCGCCCCCCCACCCCCCCAGGGCGTGGCTACCCCCCCTCTCCCCCTCCTGATTGGCTCATGTACGTACGTGAGGCCTAAAAAGGGGCGGGGCACCCCTAAAACCCCCAAAAGGGAAGGGGCGTGGCCACCCCGACCCCTATAGACTCCACTTGTCTGGGGGGTGTGTGGCCACCCTGACCCCATATAGACTCCACTATTCTGGGGGGGCGTGGCCACCCCTGACCCCAAATTGACTCCATTTGTATTATAAGCTCATGTACGTACATGAGCTCATAATTGACTCCATATGTATGATAAGTTCATGTACGTACATGAGCTCATAATTGACTCCATTTGTCTTACAAGCTCATGTACGTACATGAGCTCATATTAGGGGGGCGTGGCCTCCCCTAACCCCAAATCGACTCCACTTTTCTACCCCTGTGACGTCACATAACTATAAGGGAATAAAAACCATCCTTTCAACCCTCCACTATTCTGGGGCGTGGCCACCCCTGACCCCAAATTGACTCCATTTGTCTTACAAGCTCATGTACGTACATGGGCTCAATATTAGGGGGGCGTGGCCTCCCCTAACCCCAAATACGACTCCACTTTTCTACCCCTGTGACGTCACATAACTATAAGGGAATAAAACCATCCTTTCAACCCTCCACTATTCTTGGGGGGCGTGGACACCCTGACCCCAACATAATTGACTCCATTTGTCTAACAAGCTCATGTACGTACATGAGCTCATATTAGGGGGGCGTGGCCTCCCATAACCCCAAATCGACTCCATTTCCTTTACCTACCCCCTGTGACGTCACGTAACTCTAAGGGAATAAAACCATTCTTTCAAGCCACTGACATACCCCCTGTGACGTCACGTAACTCTCCGGGAATAAAAACCGACATTTCAAGCCCTCACCCCAAATTGACTCCACCTTTCCTACCCCCTGTGACGTCACGTAACTCTCCGGAATAAAAACCAACATTTCAACCCCTCACCCCAAATTGACTCCACTATTCTACCCTGTGACGTCACGTAACTCTCTGGGAATAAAACCATTCTTTCACCCCTGACCCCAAATTGACTCCACCTTTCCTATCCCCTGTGACGTCACGTAACTCTACGGGAATAAAAACCAACATTTCAACCCCTCACCCCAAATGACTCCACTATTCTACCACTGTGACGTCACGTAACTCTCTGGGAATAAAACACTTCTTTCAACCCCCGACCCCAAATTGACTCCACCTTTCCTACCCCCTGTGACGTCACGTAACTCTCCGGGAATAAAAACCCAACATTTCACCCCTCACCCCAAATTGACTCCACTATTCTACCCTGTGACGTCACGTAACTCTCTGGGAATAAAACCATTCTTTCAACCCCTGACCCCAAATTGACTCCACCTTTCCTACCCCCTGTGACGTCACATAACTCTCAGGGAATAAAAACCAACATTTCAACCCCCACCCCAAATTGACTCCACTTTTCTACCCCTGTGATGTCACGTAAACTCTACGGAAAATAAAACTTGACCCACCCTGACCCCAAATAGACTCAGTTCACTGTTTTTTGCGACTCATGTCCCCTTTAATTGTTTTCAAAGTAAACCGGGGACGTTTACCTCATCCTCCTCCTAGTAAAATCTCTAAAATTTATATATGCACATTGCGAATATACTCTCTCTCCCCCTCCCTCCCTCCCTCCCTCCCTCCCTCTCCTCTCTCTGCTCAGCCGTTACATTTTGTTTTATATATACATATACACAGCATGCTAGAATATTCAGAGTATCATGATAAAAGGATATTTGGCGACTGGACTTCATCCACATGTGATATCTCCCCCAATAACCATATCAGAGTCAATGTTATCTGATGATGAATACACGCACACACACACACACATATGAAGAAACGAGACCTTATCCGCCATATTTGCCCAGCTGACTTCACGCCAACGTGAAATTTTATTTTTCATAGAATTTGAGTCATAATCTAGGTGGCGAACACAAGGACAAAGGTACACATTTCAATTTTGTTATTTATTATACAGAGTTTGAAAGAGGTTGAAAAATCAAATTACAGACGGAATTGTTATTTTATATTTATAACCAATCCTTAATACAGGGGAATGAATTAATATTCCATACAAATACATACATTAGAAAAAAATGTACAAACACGAACGCGATAATATGCGCATTCGCTTTTTCAAAAACAATACTTCAACGAAACATACTACGGCTACTATATATTTTCTAACCTGTTCCTTCACATCACAGCCCTTAGTATATACCACAAACATCTTCTCCAGCACTTTCCGACCGTGTATCGAAGACGACGACGTTTCATCTAACACCTCAAAGCTTTTAAATTTAGCTAACAAGTTTTTCATATATAAAATCTTCCACACCACCTTTCCTCCAACAGGGATAAAATTCTTTTTCATTATAGCCACGCAGCATATTTTACCAATTTTGCTCATTCATCACTGAATGTAGCTAACACAGGTAAATATTGATTCAACCAAGTCGTATTAACCAGTCCGCTCTGACCGATGCCAGCGGGAAAGATAACATATTTGGCATAGTCATACGACTATTTAAATAATTCTTCCTTCAATTTCTTGACCGAAGAAAAAAAAGTGATGAATTGAAAAACCTCATCTGTTTGGTATCTCTGCCCAAACGATCGGCGTGATCTTCATCTTTTGGAATAAGCCACGCTCTTTTGCGCGTATTCATTATCTTCAATGGGGGCCACCAATACGTATTGTGTTAATAAGGTAGCTATGGTGGGTAGATCAACTTCTTCGTCGCATTCCCAAGATGTGATATTTTCAGGTCTTTTCACAATGGCGGACCCTTCAATACCCCTATCACGAAGACAGGCATATGGATAAGCTCGAATGACGTCCGCCACAACACCGTAATTCCTGCATGTCACACAGTTAGTGGCCACTACTAGACACATATTCCTCTTCCTGAACTTATTTTCGGACAAGTTCCCGAAAACTAACTTGCAAGAGGAGGCTGATGAAGCCATGGCGAGAGTTCACGTCTTGATGTGACAATCCTTCAAGAGATAATGAACTACGAAAGCCCCGACTACCCAAGACCCCTTTATCACAATCACTGATTACAAAACCTGTTGTGACGAAGCATCAAGCCTCTCCCAGCAATGATTCAGACTAACCATGAATAAACAAGTCTTATCATTCCTCAACCCCAAAGGTCATCCACACATGATCATTTTATCAAAATCAGTATCACTCCGGTCATGTTTCTCGCAGACACGAATAAACAAGCCTTATCATTTCCTCACAACAAAGGCCGTCCACACACAAACACACACACACACACACACACACACACACACACACACACACACACACATATGACTCATATATAAAACTTCCACACATCTTTCCTCCAATGGGGATAAATTCTATCGCTACAAGGCGTGAACTTCATCTTTGGAATACAATACTTCATCGAAACATCATATGTCACACCTGATTATTACTTCCCAACTGAACACCATAAATACAACCGACAAGGGAAAATTGATGTTATTCCTTACCCAAAGTGTATAGAGTAAGTGCAACACACCAACCCTCCGTCCCTACAAGTATTTCTCTTGACCGAAACGTCATTTCCCTCCGTCACTATTCAGTAAGTAGCATATAAAACACTTTCCATTTACTTGAACATAGAGTATAGTAAATATTAAAAACAGCAATAAGATTCATCTGTATATGGAATAGATATTCTTATAAAATAATGTACCCGTTGAAAGAAGCGGAATATATAAAACAGTCATTATTCCTCCCTTTCAGATATGGGAAATAACTCTAGTAGTGAACTCGTCAGCCGACGAAGTAGCCACTCAAGTCAGACACCCATTACTATTATGGTGTTGGAGCCCCAAACAAACTCATTTATTAGGAAGGTGAAAACGGGTGCATGACCATGAAGCAGGAGAAGAAGAAGAAGAAGTAGCAGGAGATGCAACACACTACCTGGCGCCCAGCAACAGTGCAACCCCCGATCAACTTCGCCACCACCCACTACTGAAGGAAACGAGCAACCCGGTGAAGGTATGTAAAAAACTGATGTGTTATATACTTTATTTAATAATAGTTCCTGATTCCATAGAAACACGCACTCTTTTTCTC
The DNA here is from genome assembly GCF_015104395.2 of Macrobrachium nipponense. Taxonomy (NCBI): domain Eukaryota; kingdom Metazoa; phylum Arthropoda; class Malacostraca; order Decapoda; family Palaemonidae; genus Macrobrachium; species Macrobrachium nipponense. Next base: position 64,500,411 of record NC_087213.1, on the reverse strand, counting down.
CGTTTCCCTGTTTTTCCGTTCAAATGCATTATGGGCATAGTAAAAAAACACCTATATAATTATTCATAAGGATTTATTGACCACATAAAGAGTTTACAAATTCAATACACTAATCGCTGTCAGACCGTCTCAGCACGCATCCCAATATAACTTCCACACGTGTATCCTTATTTTGTTTTTTTTAACCTGAATATGCCGAAAAACGTTTAAGAGGAAACGGACTAAGACGTCTTAGCAGATTAACACCGACGTTCATGGGCGAATGATCCTCACAGCTCATCCTGAAATAAGTAAAAAGTTATGTGATTGAAGGTGTATGATACATATATAGAATATATCCTTAATAGAATGTAGTAATATAAAAATCAAAGAAAAATATGCATTTACCTTAGTGTTCAAGATGCGGAGACATTCCTTTGTACGTAACTAGCAGTTTGACCCCCGAACTCCAATGTCTGAGCATTTAAACTTTTTCAAATATTTAAAATAATATCCCGTTATCATTTATCATTACCTCCCAAACGAGTGAATGAAAATACATTTTGTATTAAGGATAATACTGCTTTCACACCTCGGTGACTCACGCAATGAACAAAAAAACTAACGTAAAGACCGCACTTGTACGATTTATCAGGTTGTATTTGTTTTATTAGGCGATAGAGGTTTATATTCGGATGCGCATATATAAATTTAAGAGAAGTCATTCGAATAAACTTTTGGATTTATACCGTAACTATCAAAAAGAAGATTATATTTCTAGTAATTTTTCCACGTAAAAACATACCCAATGACCAACAATAATTAATATCAGTAGACGAAGATAATGTATTAGATATAAAAAAACTAAAGGTTTAATTTTACTTTCTGGCAATGGCAATAATCCTACTTCATCCGAAGCGAACACACCTAAATATTTAACCCGGTCACCGAGTGAACCTTTTAAACTTATTTCAATTTCTTTTGTATCCATTCCATTTAACCCCTAACATCACACTGAATAACCCTATCCGCATCCACCGTTAAAAATACCCTTGGTATCCCGAAAAGTAAAATAATGCAAGGGTTAGGCGTAGCCGTACCCAGCCTGATCGATATTCGCAGGTTTGCAATTTCCCACTGGCATGGAATCTTCAACATCTTCCACCACAAAATTAAAGCAGTAAATAGCTCTACCATTTTTAAAACTATCATAAGTGATCAGATTATCACCGCCACCCCTATACTTTTCTTCGTCTCGTGATATAATTGCATGATGGTATTAGGGAAACTACATTGAATATTATATACAGTATTCCCATTAACGGTAATATGTATATTATTTAAACGAAAGATTGAAAATATAGACTATTGGTCGCGTAATCACCTGAAAATGTTTCCATATCAATCATGGCCAATGTGATTTTTTTCAGGTATACAACTGTTAAAACTGATCAATTAAAATCGAATTTTCATTTTGACCCAATAACGTATGTCTTGTATAAAGTCTTATCAAATATATATGTATAGGATTAACTGCTATCGCTTCATTTAAAGCCGACATTGCGTTATAATGTGGGGTAACTCTATCGATCCATAATTTAGCCTTTTCTATATTCAGCACATTTAAATGTCCGTCTGTGTGGGCCCCATAACCCAGTTATTATTCGCTAATTCGAGTCTAAGTCTCAAATCAACCGAATCCAGTAAATACATGTCTATAGTCGCTATATCCAAAAGAAGTGGAAAATATGTATGCACGCCCCTCGTTTTAATGTCACCCATAACTTTCGTCTCCCACCTGCTGGTTTGACCGAAGGTATTGGCAGTAAATTGCCGAGTTACCCGTGTGGTTACATGATAGTCATAGTATAAAAATCCATGCCCGGCCGGTGGTAGGTAATGCAGAGGGTTTTATCATTTTCAACATTTTGATATATGATTGATAGTTAAATACCGGACAGGATTCCACAACTTTTCATTCAAGAAAACGGAAGCGGATTTAAATAATGTATTACTAATACCATTAACGACAGACACATGGACATCATCCGCTAATTGCGGGTAATCCCTATCTATTGTGATATATAATTCTAAAGCTATATTTGACAAATCTAAGAAAGAACCTGCCACCCCATTAACGCGAAATTCTATATATTTATCAGATAGAACTTGATTTATGGAAATATTACAAGGTGTAAAAATCCAGTCTTTCCTTTGAATTAATTGGAAGTTTCAATAATTCTCCGTCTATTAACATTCGGGAACAATTCAATGATATACCCGCAATATACGATGAAACAGGAACTTGATTACCAGTTCCGGGTATGTTAGGAACTACGCTAGCCAGTTTTGTGTTTATATAATTTTAGATGAAGGGTATTAGAACGAGTGCGTACCCGCCGAATGTCAATTGATGAATGAGTTTACAAAAGATCGTACACGTTCTTATTATATTTACTCCTAGATTTAACTCGTGTGCCCTTCCTCTTCCTCCGTTTTTTCTTTCCTCCCACACTCGACCGTCTAACTAATCGTTTCCCTGTTTTCTCCGTCTCGTTCTCCTTCTCTTCCAGTACGCTTAAAAATTCGTTGTCCAGTAGTTTTGAGGGCCCTTATACCATTTCGTTTAATGGATTCTTTTAAAGGTAAACCGCTGTTTACCATATCAAGATAACACAGATCTACCGAATCATTAACTGTAGGTTTCGCGGCATTAAATAGAAAAGGAAGCACTTTACGCGCAATGCCACTTATGGTAAAAAAAAAACCGCTTCTCCTTCTGCGGCCGGGATAGAAAACGGAAATATCCTCAAATCCCGCTCCTCTCCTGAATAAAGGGTCTGATAAAAATAAAAATTGTTTTTTATTCCGCCTCTGAAGGAGGCGCGAATAACACTCTCATTTTACTGTTTATACTATTCCAAACAATTTAAGTGGAGCTTGATTCGCAAGTTCTAGTTCACTCGAGGGTGTTACGATCACGAATAAGGAATGCCAAGGGTGAACATCGAATTAATATACTCACCTATTCATCTAATTTTCCTCCTAGTTTTATACGGAGCAGGCAAGTAACACTCGAGTCTTTAGTGAAATGTAAAAGGTGACCATTTTGATCCGTGATAAGAATAGAAATCTGATCCAAGATGTTCGTGTACAACAATTTGTAGACTGTATTATGTATTCCTTTTCCTCTACCACTTACTAAAGTAAAAACAGTCCAATATATTTTATAGTCTCCCGCCAAAAATCGTCTGTTGAACTATATCCGTATACACATATATATAATCTACCCAACAATTATCAGGTAGAGAATCAAGGGAAATGTGTTCATTCAGTTCACGCCTGCCATATATTTCATAACCGGTATTAATATGAAAACCTAATAATTTCACGGCTTTTCCGCTAAATTTGACGTATATACTTTTAACGTCCCCCGTTTTCAATTTCTCTCTCTTGATGCGTGGTATAGTAATTCTTCTTAAATCTTCATCCCAATGAAATATACCGTTACTATTAAAATTATTTATGAAATTATCACCGTAATAAACTTTCAAATAATCATACACGTCCTTATTATGAGCTCTCAGAGTCTCTTCATATCCCCCGCTAACATTGCTATTCTCGGTCTATACAAATATGTATGCCTATACGTTTATGACGCTCTGTAATAAATTCGAGAGTGAATAAATCATCTTTGGATAATATAGCATAATAACTCCCGGGAACATGATCGAAGCTAAACCTACTTCATATTCAACCCCGTTAGGTAATAATATATGTGTAGGTAATCTGTTGGCAAATTTCGAAGGTGTATTTTTGGTATACGTGTCTAAACAGCCAAGACTGCTCAAATATATGGTGTGTTCACCAGCCATGTCGGTTAAATACTATGACGGGTATATGTCACGTATGGTATTTATAAGAAAAGTTCGATAGCGTTTTATCTAGGTCTTATATGCAGACTGCACGATTAGAACCCCATTTTCAGTAAACATTATTTCTTCACCGTTCTGATCCGAGACATCGATAGTAATTGTTAATCCAATACGTCAATGGTATTTAAAGGTTTATAATGGTGGCAATTATGCAGACCTTTACCACATGCACATCCTAACGTGAAGCAGTCTAAAAGATTAACCATTTTAATCACCCAAGATGGTAGGTTGAACGATACCCGAATACAGGTAAAACGTATTCAACGCCTTGCTGGAAGTATATTTCTACCGTGATGAGGTCTCAACGCACCCGAAACTGTATATTAAATACCTGACTTTTTCATTGAAACCAAACATATTAGCTGCTTTAGCACTGAGTTTAATCGTAATTGAATCAATACATATCAACTTTGGCCGCTCCTGCATCGATATGTGGAATGCTCATTCTCTTTGTGTCATCATTCCATGAGAATAAACCGTCTCTGCGGATAGCTCCGCGAATATGCTCACCGTAAAATTACAGATTATTGTTCAATAATTTCCGTATTAAACGCTCTAGTCATGACATTCATATCACCACCCAACAAACCCGAAACCCTGGACTTATAAATATACGTATAAACGCGTTTCCCATCGGACTCGTTATAGATCGCGTTAAATTGAATAGTAAAATCAACGTCTCTGGTTAATAGCGTAATATAATTTCGGGAGAATGACTCCCACTAGCCCCACTTCCATATTACCACTCCTTTCGGTAATGATATAGGGACGGCTAAACCTATTGGTAAATTTACACGCCCGATTTTCTGGAAATGTACCTATACAGGCATTGCTATTCACGTATATGATGTGATCGCTACACATGTTGAATGTAGGACTGTATGACTAACAAGTGGGCATCGGGTTTATAAATATATGATCATAAAAACCTCCACGTTCATGTTATGTCACACCATATTCATGAATTTGTTATCACACAGATTGTCACGTCATTAAAGAAAATGTCCAAGCCTCTAACCGCCATGATGAATCATCCTCACCACCCTCCGATCCAGGTAAAATATTATTATTATTATAATTATTATTAATTAGTTAGTTATTATTATTATTATTGTTATTATTATTATTATTATTATTATTATTATTATTATTATTATTATTACTTATTATTATTATCATACACGTTCACTCCGGTGCTTATTTAAAATGATCTTTACAGATCCCTTCGCTGAAGACTTCCCATTAGATGAAGATTTGATGGGAGTAATAATAATAATGAAGCATCGCGCGTGGTGGAGGTGTAGGAACCAGAAGGGATCTTCACTCACGAGGGAAAGAACGGAGGGTAAGAAGGTAGTGAGTACCATTCATTATGCAGCTGCAGTAGGGTCACACATTGACGTGGCAATGAAGTTAAGTAGTAGCATAGCCCGATTACGCGAAGATGTGCACAGTAACTTCCTTGAAAGAGGTATTCGCTCGGCTATGCTATACTTGTGCGTTATTATCACCATGTGAGGATGCTAGGCTACATGAATGAAAAAAAGTGCTTTTTTATGTATGTACTCCACCCACCCTCACTACGATTGACTCGATCTATGACTCCCTGGAGGAGGCTATTGAGTTTATAGCTAATAACTTGGAAGAGAGACTCAACCGTACTGAGGGTTCGGGTTGGTGTATGACCTCGTGGATAGGGTTGAACTTCATATCACGCGGCGTGAGTAGTGAATATTAATAACGTTCAAGGTGTGTATCCCAAGGGAGTCCGCGGTAGTGATCAGGTTATCAATATTCAGTCCGGGTACAACTGTGTCGTTACAGCGTTAGAAGCGTACGTTGTACTCCGATAACCCTCCCACACGTAATTAACAACCCCCTCCCTCGTGTCTTAATGAGGAGGATGGGGAAGGGACAATTTAATATCAAACATCGCCAGATATTGCCGTTGACCCATGACTCTTTCAAAACATTAGAAAAGGGGAATAACTCAACATATATCTGTATAAATTATGTGAATTAGTCATGGGGAAACAGCGGAAAAAAAACATTGGACGGTACATCTGGCGAGAAAGGTGGTAACCCCAAAGCCCTCATTTGGTCACGTTGTTATTAATCACTGACGACCACGTCGCGTTGATTAAGGATATGTTGGCATTCGTGAAGAAGTTCCGACACGGATTCAAGCAGGGGTGGGCGGGGATTGAGCACGAGGGTGGTATGTGTTACAATTGTTTGACTTTGTTTAATAGTCCCACCATCCGTGAGGCACACACACAGGCCTGTACTGCTCGAACCACTGTCGAATACCAGAACCCGGCCAATTTAAACAGTTTACTAAAGTTAAAGCTCTGCTGCCAATCTCGCACATGGCTTTCCTGGATTTTGAGGCGTATAATATTCAACCGAGCATGATTTTGAAATTCTGAAACGCGAGGGTAGTAAATTTTACTCGGACAGATCGAGCATCTGATTCGTTGGATAGCAACAACGTGATTAGGGGGACCTTTCTAGTCTCGCCTCGAGTCATATCAAACAGGAAAGGTTCCCTCGAAATCGCACGTCAGTTGTTAATCCAGTATTCTCGGGATTGTCTCGATTTAGTTTTGGGTACGGGTAAAACAGTACTACCCTTATGATTATGTGACGGGTTTCAATATCCTGCGAAGGCCCGGCATCCCTTCTCGAGAGTGTTTCGATCGGAACTTACGGGAGAAAACCCTTTCCAGCGGGGGCTATGCACTCGTGGTCAAGGTTTGGAACGCCGCTAATTGCACCAATCTTCTAGATTACACATTTGTATTTGTTAATGGATGTGGGATTATTAGCCGACGTTTATTTAGCTGGAGGAAGGCAGCCATGGCGCAATTCGGACTAGGCACCCCGCCCGTTACATGACTTCTACCTCTCTCTCGCTCGATGCTTTCCTATATCCTCTAAAATTCGTCTCCCCCTCATTTCGAATGGTGAACTCTATCAATTAATTTGTAAAAACATCCGCGGCGGTTTTTCTAGTCTAGTTCGAAGGCAATGCATAGCTAATAATCCAGAGTTAAATCCCAGTTTTAGGGTGGGTGATCCTCAATCGTATATATTATACGTTGATTTCACCAGTTTGTATCCCCACAGTTATGAGTAAGTACAAAAATACCCTTGGGTGAAATAACTGAACTTTCCCCTGTCGAATTAGAAAGTTTTGTCGCTAGCGATATTACGCCATTAATTCACAGGGTGAATACGGTTATTTCATACTGCTCGATACCAAACCAGTTAGACGGGAATGTTGCTCTACAGACGGATGATCTCCCTCTCGCCATTCATCACATGAATGTGACCACCAGGATCTATCGCCCTATAGTAAAAACCTGTTAAGTTGACGGGTACGTATTAACCCATGCGTAATCACTTGATCTGTCTTCCCTTATTACAACGTTGATAAGGCTTGGTCTCGAAGTTGATGTAATAAGGAAAGTGTACAAATTTCAAACAAAGGATTTTATTGAGGGAAATATATTCTGGAGAATGCGAAAGGCGTGCTAAAGAGACCGATCGGACAAGAGGAACACCATCAAAATCATAATGAATGGTCTTTTCAGTGTAACTATTAAAAAATTCATTGAATTATTCTACCCGAACTGTCGTCACACCGGTGAAGCCTCTCTCCTCAGGAATGTGTCCAAACACAGTACAAGTCTTTGGAAAAAAAACTGGGTAAACGACAGGTACATTGTAAACCATTGCAAAGAGTCTGTTATGGCTGAATCCCGATTTATATCGGGGATTCAGTATACTAGACATGGCGAAGGATATGATGTATCGGTTCTATTACGACGTTCTTCGAAAGCAGTATGGACACAGAGTTCAGCTCCTGTATACCGACACTGACAGCTTGATCTTTTCCCTGGTGACTGATAACCTCAATCGGGAACTGAAGGGTGCGCTCAAACCCTACATGGATTTGAGTAATTTCCCCAAAACTCACGAATTGTATGATGAGTCACGTAAGGGGGAAGGAACTCGGGTTAGTGAAGGTTGAAACGGGGGCTGAACTCACGAGGGAATTCATCGGCGTTAAACCTTAAGTTTATTCGTATCTGACGGAAACTAGTCGTAGTAACACCTTGAAAGGTGTACAAAGGTGCCGGCAAAAGACCATTCCACATGACCAGTATCGAGCTGTAATCGAAAGAATGAGATTACTTATACTCGTGTGCACAATTTGCAAAGAGTAGGAGGCACGATGTGTCATATGAGCCAGCGAAAGGTATCTCTCTGTCCTTTAGAGGACAAGAGATATTATGTGACACCTTATAAATCGTTGGCGTATGGACATCCAGACATTGGGGTGGAGGAGGGTATAGCGGAGGAGGAGGAGGGGGATGGGGAGGGGGAGGAGGAGCTAGAGAGGGTAGTGGTGCGCCGGTAGTAGCAGCAATCCTCTCCAATTTTAAATATTCCCGCTCCTAGCACCTCGAGAATTCCTACTCCTCCAATTCCTCCGACCCTACATCCATCACATCATTTCCCACGGGTGAAAGGATGTTCAAAAAACATCGAAGAGAGAATAGTAAAATATACAATGTTAATTCCTCTCTCTCTTCGACGTCTTTGAGTTATCGACGGAAATGGTTCACCTCTCTCTAGTTAAACGGGGTCGTATCACACTTGACCGGTGTCATAGTTTATATATTTACTATATATTTTGTCTTATATTCATATATTTTAATATATTATATTGTATATAATGTATTTTTATTATATAATCATATACACAGTTAGTTTTTTATATTTTTGAATTATTATATTGTATTTTTTTATTATACTTTGTATTTTACTGTACGTTCTATTTTTATATTGTTGGAAAAAACCTGTATGTATTTCATTATGGAGATTAAACAAATATTATTGCCGTCAACTTCCATTCACCCTAATTATATTAAGGCTTGTATATAAAAAGGAGCGCGTAAAGTACACTACTAGTCTTAAAACGTGCTAACATCATGGCCGCGACAGGTCCCTTCCCTGGGCAGTTGTTAGACCCAGTTCGCTAATCCCGCTCGTATTATCATTGCGGGGTTTAGTAACAGTGGCAAGTCCGTCCTATGTCAAAAAATCATTGAAGTCTATGAAACGCGTTTCCAATACATTTTATATTGCGGGGTATCTGAACACCCCCTCGAAACGCATCCCTCAATAGGTCCCAAATTTAAAGTATCCAAAGAAATTTTAAATCCCTTTGATTACGCTGAAAAGGGGGAGACGGAGGTTAATAAAGGTCTATTATTCATACTCGATGATTGCTTCCTCGAGGCTAGTGATAATAAATTTGTGACTAACGCCTTCACAGCAGGACGTCATTCATCTATTTCAGTTATATTTCATAACGCAGAATATGTTTCATTCGGGAAAGTTAGTAGAAGTATAAGCTTGAATTGCTCACATTATATTCTAATGAAAAATCATGACTTTTAGTCAAATTGAAACTTTAGGTCGGCAGTTATTTGTCAAAAAGCTTCAGCCTTTTCGGACATATATAAAAAGGCCCTATCACGTAACCGCTACGGTTATTTGTTAGTAGACTTCGCTCCGTCAACACCTTAACTGTTACAGCTCCGAACTAATATTCTGGGTGAAACGGAATATCAAATAGCTTACCAATATGGATAAAGAACGGATAAAACTGCTAAAAACTTTGTACGGAGATGCACGGGGTGTGGGTAGTTTCAGCGGGGTGGACTCTTTATTCAGAGTAGCGAAAAATCTGAATAGCCAAATTACTCGTGAAAATGTTAAAGAATTCTATGTGGGCAAAAGTCTTACACACTGCATAAAGTCACTCAAAAAAAATTCCCCAGAAGAAAAATCATGTCACCTAAACCGAGAGTAATAGCGAGCACCGATTTAGCTGATATGTCCAAATTAGCTCGGTATAATAATGGGTTTAAATATTTGCTAGTCTTTATGACGTGTTTCCAGATATCTACAAATTGTTCCTTGAAAAAGAAGGATGGTGTTACTATGCGTCGCGCTTTGAAGAAGGTTATCGAATCTACCGAATTTTTGGGAATTTCACGTTTGAATAGCAATGAGGGTAGGGAATATTATAACAAACACGTCAGAGAATATCTAGATAGTAAAAATATAAAAAATTATATAGCGTTCATTCGAAAGAAGAAATCAAATCCTCTATAGCTGAAAGAGTCATAAGGACTATTAAGGGTCGGATATATAGATATCTCACACATAAGAATACCTTAAAATACATTAATGTCTTGCGCAAACATGTTCAGAGTTATAATCATACCCCCCATAGAAGTTTGGGTCGCACCCCACAAGAGGTTCACGCATTAAACGGATAGAGATGACATTGAACGTCAATTCTCGAGTATGTATAAAAAGGCTGTTCTCGTTAATCCTCCGCCATTTCGCTCTTGAATGTTGGAGGACGTTGTACGTATTGCCGATGAGCGTCGCAATGCAATTTTTAGGAGGGGATATACAATTCAAAATACTCTGGAAATTTTTAAAATCCGAAAAGTGGATACAAGGCAAAATCCGGTCGTATACTTCTTGGAAGATTTAGCGGGTGAAGAAATAAAGGGCGTATTTTATCGTGAAGAATTAATTCGCACAAATCTACCAGAAACGTATGATATCACTATTCTGGGAAGGAGGAGGAAAGATAATAAAACTCAATATTACGTTCATTGGAAAGGTTATCCGAGTCATTCAATTCCTGGGTTGATGAATCTCAAATTGTACGGATATGAACCGTAAGCAACCTTTAATACGTAAAAATAAAACTTTATTTTATTCAATCTCTGGTTATCACCCAATGAAAGAAGTAAAGTTATTCCCATCTTAAACGGCGGTTTGGTGTCTACTCTCTCGGAAATTTTTAGAAATTTTCTTTGTGGTAATCTAACTCATAGATAAGAAGTTTATAAACACTTGAAGAAATTGTAGACGAGAAATTCATCTTGTGTCCTTGAAAACACGTCCATATCTAAGAAGAAAAATATACTGAAAGGTCGTAAAGGGGGGACTATTCTATCGTTTTATTGCCTATTGCTGCAAGTTTGGTAGGGAGTCTTTTTAATTGAAAATGAAGGAGTTTTACGTTATCCCTGCCATTACCTATGAGAGGTTAATGAATAGAAAAGAGGTTTGTGATGGTGATACTAATAGCCTGGAGGGTACTGGCAAGTTGGATACGGCAGCTGTTAGTAGTAGCGGACACGTCTTCCTTAATATCCAAAAACTACCTATGCCGGCTATATCGCTCACGGGACCTTCCTCCTCCTCCTCCTCCCCCTCACCTATAGAAAAATGTAGGTGCAGTGACTGGAGGGGAGGAGGGTAGTAAACGCCCCCATTACATTGAAAACAATTAAAGGGGACATGACTCGCAAAAAGAGCAATCCCGATTTAACAGGTATTATTCAATATTTTTTAAAGAACCTCAAAAGTCAATACGTTACGGCTTTTGTTAAACGCTTACAAGATTCTAACACGGTTGAATGGAATGAAGAAGATCTAACTCATCCGCTCGCAGGTTATAATATTTTAGATATAGCTCGAGAATTTCAAGGGAATAAAAAAACCCACGTTGATAATATTTCGAATTATCGCTACTTCATTGAAATGGCGGGGGTTAAAGATTGGATGTTAAGGAATATAGCCATTAAAAAACAAATCATAATGTGGCGAAATATGGGGAAAAAGGGAGGAGGAGGAGGAGGAGGAAGAGGAGGAGGACGGAGGTGTGTGAAGGTGAGGGCGGGATACATGCGAAAAAACGGGGGTGGAAGTGATGCGACGTGTGTGGGTGGGCTTATTAACATTTTAGGAACAATGATATCGGAGCTGTTTAGTCACGTGATACTGATTTTGATAAAATGAGTCATGTGTGGATGACCTTTGGCGAGAGGGAATGATAAGACTTGATGCTTCGTCACAACTGGTTTGTAATCAGTGATTGTGATAGAGAGTTCTCGGGTTGAGGGTCTTTCGTAGCTCATTATCTCTTGAAGGATTGTCACATCAAGACGTGAACTCTCGCCATGGCTTCATCAACCTCCTCGTGCAAGTTAGTGAAAAACTTGTTAGCTAAATTTAAAAGCTTGAGATGTTAGATGAAACGTCGTCGTCTTGATACACGGTCGGGAAAGTGCTGGAGAAGATGTTTGTGGTATATACTAAGGGCTGTGATGTGAAGGAACAGGTTAGAAAATATATAGTAGCCGTATGTTTCGTTGAAGTATTGTTTTTGAAAAAGCGAATGCGTATATTATCGCGTTCGTCGTTTGTTACAGTTTTTTTCTAATGTATGTATTTGTATGGAATATTAATTCATTCCCCTGTATTTAGGATTGGTTATAAATATAAAATAACAATTCCGTCTGTAATTTGATTTTTCAACCTCTTTCAAACTCGGTATAATAAATAAACAAAATTGAAATGTGTACCTTTGTCCTTGTGTTCGCCACCTAGATTATGACTCAAATTCTATGATAAATAAAATTTCACGTTGGGGTGAAGTCAGCTGGGCAAATATGGCAATAAGGTCTCGTTTCTTCATGTGTGTGTGTGTGTGTGAGTGTGCATGATTCATCATCAGATAACATTGACTCTGATATGGTTATTGGGGAGATATCACATGTGGATGAAGTCAGTCGCCAAATATCCTTTTATCATGATACTCTGAATATCTAAGCAGCTGTGTATATATATATATATATGTATATATATATATATATATATATATATATATATATATATATATATATATATATATATATATATATATATAACAACGTAAACGGCTGAGAGAGAGGGAGAGGGAGGGAGGGAGGGAGGGAGGGAGGGAGGGAGGGAGAGAGAGAGAGAGAGAAAGAGAGAGAGAGAGAGAGAGTATATTCGCAATGTGCATATATAAATTTAGAGATTTTATAGGAGGAGGATGAGGTAAACGTCCCGGTTTACTTTGAAAACAATTAAAGGGGACATGAGTCGCAAAAAAACAGTGAACTGATGTCTATTTGGGTCGGGGTGTGGGTCAAGTTTTATTCCGTAGAGTTACGTGACATCACAGGGGTAGAAAAGTGGAGTCAATTTGGGGTGGGGGTTGAAATGTTGGTTTTATTCCCGGAGAGTTACGTGACGTCACAGGGGGTAGGAAAGGTGGAGTCAATTTGGGGTCAGGGGTTGAAAGAATGGTTTTATTCCCAGTGAGTTATGTGACGTCACAGGGGTAGAATAGTGGAGTCAATTTGGGGTGAGGGGTTGAAATGTTGGTTTTTATTCCCGTAGAGTTACGTGACGTCACAGGGGGTAGGAAAGGTGGAGTCAATTTGGGGTCAGGACTCAGGGGTTGCAATTTGGGGTCAGGGGTTGAAAGAATGGTTTTTCTTTCCGGAGAGTACGTGAGGGGGACGTCACAGGGGGGTAGGAAGGTTGGAGTCAATTTGGGGTGTTGAGGGCTTGAAATGTTGGTTTTTATTTCCCTAGAGTTACTGACATCACAGGGGGTAGAGGTGGAGTCAATTTGGGGTCAGGGGTTGAAAGAATGGTTTTATTCCCTTAGAGTTATGTGACGTCACAGGGGTAGAAAAGTGGAGTCGATTTAGGGTTAAGGGAGGCCACGCCCCCCTAATATGAGCTCATGTACGTACATGAGCTTGTAAGACAAATGGAGTCAATTATGAGCTCATGTACGTACATGAACTTATCATACAAATGGAGTCAATTATAATTATAGCTCATGTACCATACATGAGCTTTATTACAAATGGAGTCAATTTGGGGTCAGGGGTGGCCACGCCCCCAAGAATGTGGAGTCATATGGATCGGGGTCAGGGTGGCCACACCCCCCACCAGACAAGTGGAGTCTATATGGGGTCGGGGTGGCCACCGCCCTTTTGGGGGTTTGGGGGTTGCCCCGCCCTTTTTAGGCTCACGTACGTACATGAGCCTATCAGGAGGGGGGAGGGGGGTAGCCACGCCCCTTGGGGGGGGGGTGGGGGGCGGGGGGCGGGGCTAGAAAAGTGGAGTCTATATGGGGTCTTTTCCTCTACTCCGGGACTCATTGTAAAAATGGGAAAACGGAAGGATAAATTCAATCCAAAGCAAACAGGGTAACACAAAAGACTCCAAGCAATGGCCTTCTTTGGTTTTTGATAATTCTCGAGGTAAAGAAAAAGTCTAATTAAATCTGCCTCACAAAGGATTGGAGCTGAGCTTATTAATGGTTGAATTGTAATCATAACGGGAGGAAAAGAAGTGGATAAATAATATCGAGAGGAGAAATGTGGAGTGTTTTTTTTAATAAGACAATTTTTATATTAAGCAAACAATAATAGTGAATTTTCTATTGTAGTCTATGTTGTGTGTGTGTTTGAGAGAGAGAGAGAGAGAGGATCACGTTCGATTACTTCCAAACTGAATAATTACAAAGTCACCTCCTAGACTTTGTAACCTTAACAGATTCCTATAAAGTAGAACATTTGTATTTGACAGTCTCATTTCTATGTAGGAAATGAAAGTGTCAGAAATTAAAAGAAATATAACGACACGCCCAAAAGGGGCTTTTGCGGCAAGAGCAAGCGCCTGTGTAATGAAACTTAAGAGAGAATAACGTATGCTTTGAACAAACACTTGTCGAAAGTGTAACTGAGTTCATAAACCCAGGATTATATTTATGTGATTTCGTAGAACAAAACGCTGTTTTATGGAAAGTTTTGGGGTCTCTCTCTCTCTCTCTCTCTCTCACTCTCTCTCTCCTCTCTCTCTCTCTCCTCTCTCTCTAATTCAGGCATGTGTCATTTTGCTGTGCAGACGGCACAAAAAGAGTTCCTGTGAAAGTTGCATCATCCTGAGAATCAGTAACATTCAAGCTACACAAGGCCTATACTTTGTATTCCCAGACCTTTACCTTAAATTAATGGTGATAATAGGATTGATATCTTAAGTTTTCTTTTTTTTTTAATTGGTGGAGAGAGAGAGAGAGAGAGAGAGAGAGAGAGGGAGAGATAGAAGAGAGAGAGAGAGACCCCTTTTCTCTCAAAACCAGTTGAATAAGATTTTAACGATGTTTCTCAGTTGACTTGCGGTTTCATTCATTAGTGTAGGCTTTGCAAAGAATATTTCTTTTGCAGCATGTCACCTATCACAACCTCCTTTTTCAAACAGACTTCGACATAAGAATTTAACAGGTAGACTATATCAGAACCTCAATGGAAGAATTTAAAACTAGAAATATTGTATATAAAAGCAAAAATAAATTTTAGCTATTGAATTATCAATGTGACAACCATTAAGGATGTTTGTACATCTTATTACTTCTCCTCTCTCTCTCTCTCTCTCTCTCTCTCTCTCTTCTCATCTCTTCCTCTCTTCTCTCTCAATACACTCCCGTTACTGCTAACAAACAGTTTTAACAAACGAATTGTAAATATTGTCAAAAGTTATCCCGTGATGAGAGAGAGAGAGAGAGAGAGAGAGAGAGAGAGAGAGAGAGAGAGAGAGATAAGTAATCATTACCTAAATGAAGCGATGGTCATTATGCACTAATGAGGTCCCTTTCCTGAATAGATTTGATAGTGATAGTCACTCTCCCTTACTGCTAAAAAAAACCTATTCCATATTAGCAATAATAGAGAGAGAGAGAGAGAGAGAGAGAGAGAGAGAGAGAGAGAGAGAGAGAGAGAAATATAAATATTCACTAAATACTCATTTGCATATTTCATGCATGGCATAAATAGGTAGGGAAATTTCATGTTTATAATCCCATAGAATTTGAATTTCATATATTATTATTATTTTTAGATCCCAAGGCAGCAAATATTGAAATAACGAGATTAAAACCAAATCCTATTTTGATCCAGTGGTGAATATGCCGACGTACAGAAGTAACTGATTTTATTCTTTTTATTCTCATATGAATGAGAAACGGTGATTCTAATTTATTCTCTCAAAAATTGGAATCAGTGATTCTCTCTTAATCTAGTGTAAGTTAAAATCAGTGGTTCTTATTTATCCTCATATAAATAAGAATCACTGATTCTCATATAAATGAGAGACAAAGATTCCTATTCTAAATCAGCGGTAAAAAAATGTTATTTTCATTAAACAACATACGAAGATTTAAATGAAGCTGGTTTGGTAACGCTGATATAGTTTACCAAAGTAAACGTTTCTTTATTTCATTCGACAGAAGTGCTAAGTTTTTTTTTTTACGTCATTTTGTCCGGACGCGAACGGATTTTATCCGGATCGTGCCTTGGGCGTAAAAGGATGCCAGGTATTAAATAGTGTTTTGAAAATAAAAGGTCGGAATGTATGGAGCATAAATTGGCTGCTCGAAAGGTTTATTTGCTCGTTTTGCCTACAAGCGTCTGGAAAGAATTAAAAACTCTCTCTCTCTCTCTCTCAAAAATATTTTGTGATAGGCAACAACTTGAGTGCAAAACACCGAGCGAGTGAGACAAATGATTGACATGTCGGAATGAGCAAGAATTCGGAATAATACGCATAACATAAAAGGCATCCACATGCGTAAGTACTGATAGGCTAGGGTACGCAGCAGGACGAAGACATTCTTCGAACGAAGGGTCACATTTTGCTGACGATCAGAAAAATATGACGAATTTTTAATTATTTTTTTCTGCTGCTGTCATGCCGAGAAAAAAAATCCGTTTCATTTTATTCTCTCTCTCTCTCTCTCTCTCTCTCTCCTCTCTCTCTCTCTCTCTCTCTCTCTCAGTCCACAGGGTATTCCTAGAGTATAGAATTGAGTGCATCTAAAAAGATAGCTTTCTTACACAAAAAGATAGCATTCCTAAATCTTGAGGCATACTATGTATGTATGTATGTTTTACTATAGATAGTTAGGTCAAGATGAAATATTTTTGTTACAATCTCAGGCGTCAATCTTTTTTAGGAAATTTATGTCATTGTTACTTTCCTCAGAATGTCAAGACATAAATATGACATGATTTATGATAATATTAGATGTACCAAGTAATAAGGAAGTCCAATAATTGATTATACATTTTGATTGTGAATATTGTTCACTCTTAATGGAAGCGTATTATGAGAAGGGAGGTTATACAAATATTAAAATTGATTTCAGATAAGAGAGAGAGAGAGAGAGAGAGAGAGAGAGAGAGAGCCCTTTCCCAGTGGAAGCAATCTCCCGTGCGCAGTTTCTTCTATCTATGAATAATCTCGGCTTTGCAACCACCTGCAAAACATGATTGTATTTCCTACTCATACTTATCCGACACACCACCGTCCTAAGCTGCTTGCTCTGATCTTTTCAAATTTCCTTCTTTTTGGGCATCTCTCTCTCTCTCCTCTCTCTCGCTCTCTCTCTCTATCTCTCTGTCAAGGGTGGGGTTTATAAAACCATTTAATAAATTTACAGGTCAGGCCGTTTATGGACGTAGCCTTTTTGGAGAAATGGATATTCTCACTTCCAGTGTGTTGACTTTACTCGTTCTCTACAGCGACGTGGAAGATTTCTTTAGGAATCTATTCTCTGTTATTAGCTGGAAACGAGTTATTTGTCATTCCTCAACCAAACTTTGTTCAAAATAATCAAAAGGGAACGTTGAAAAATGCAATAGTTTCATTTTTCTCTCATTAAAAAAAAAAAAAAAAAAAGTTGTTTTTGAAAGCTCTCTTTTCTTCTTGATGAACAGAAGGCCAGCTCCGGAAAAAAAGAAAAAAAAATCAGAATTCAAGAAAAAACAAAGACCCTAAAAAGATTACACCGTTGATATTCGAAATAAGATATTGTTTATTATTGGTTGAATGTAAGCTGCCTTTTCGGGTGGACGAAAATGGAACAGAAAACAGACGCAAGTTGGGGGCCCGGGAAAAGTGCTTCTCTCGTTGTTCACTACGGCTAGATGTCAACTTTAATTGGATCACACCTACCCTGCTACTAAGCTACGTGTTACTTCTTCATTACACGTAAGCATATCGGTATATACTTTTAATTTTTATAAAGTGCGTTTTAGTCAGATACGATATGACGTAATTTGGTTTAGCATCTGTTTAATGGAATTTGCGTTTGGTTGTTCCATTCGCCACCCCGAAAAGGCAGCTTACATTCAACAATAACAACAATATCCTATTTCGAATATTAACGGTGTAATTCGCATACAGTAAATTATTAAAACACTTTTCAGCTGCAAATTTACACCCAGATATCCTTTTATTTACTTAAAACTTACACATAGCGTAACTATTTAAAGCCCGGGACGCAGTGTTACCATGCGAAAGGACCACAGGCGGGTGGGACAGATAAAAAAAAAAAAGTATAAAGTTTGCCACGTGAGCGTGCGGTGCGTGGTCCTGTGAGTACGCCCGCGTCGGGGCGCGTGTATTGTGTGTGCATGTACATTTGTGTAAAGGATACACGATGTGAAAATCAGGAACAGATTTCCATGACAGAAAAAAAAAACCGGGAGAACAGAAGGTTGGATTAATTCTCTCTCTCTCTCTCTCTCTCTCTCTCTCTCTCTCTCTCTCTAAGAAGCTGTAAGAGCGCCGCCTTCTGTGAAAATATCTGTGATTAGTTTTGACCCACCAAGTCTAATCACTCGTATTTATGATGAAGATAAACGAAACTCGGTTTGCTAGAATTCCTACAAGACTTTTGGGAGTCTTGCCTCATTTGGAAAATGAGGTTTTTTGCTTATTTCTCTTTCTATCGAGTCTGGAAACTGGAATAACATGGTTCTGTATTTCCCTTTACCTCCTCGTCGTGCTTTCAAGTGAACACCGGAATATGCTTTGGAAGCTTGAATTTCAAGTTAGTGACTCTTTGGTGCTTGGTTACTTATGAATAGGCTTCATCTTCTTAATAATAATAATAATAATAATAATAATAATAATAATAATAATAATATCGTCACAAAGGTATTGCGAGTTGTCGTACATGTCTTTCGATTCTCGGCCATTCCATTGCGGAGTTGAGAAGATGTGTTATTTCCTGGTGATAAAGAATTTCACTCTCGATGTGGTTCGGAAGTAGTCACGGTAAATAAGCCGTTGGGTCCCGTTGCTGGATAACCACTGGTTTCATGGCAACGTAAAAACACCTATTAACCGTACAAAACAAAACAATCGTAACAATGTCTTGTCCCTCACAAGTTGTTCCGCCTGTTTCAGTTGTTTTTTCCATCAATAATAACTTTGGAGTTAAAAGTTTTTTTCGGAAGTTCTGTGATTTTTGCTGATTCGCCGGGCAGTTTGTTTCGATAGGCTTTTGTTTCTGCTGTCGGTTTGGGTGAGAAATGGTTTTGTTTTTTTCCCGTCGGTCCGCTGAGAATTGAATGGCAGGATTATTGCTTTAGGATGGTTATGCCCATCAAGGATAAGCAGTTTTTTTTTGCACTGGTGTCTTAGTAACGAACGGAGAACAAAGTTTGAAATAAATTTTGAAGGTGATTCTCTCTCTCTCTCTCTCTCTCTTCTCTCTATTCATCTCTCTCTCTCTCTCTCTGAAAGGGGTGAGATGTGCAACGTGAAGGTTACATGGGAGGTCTAAGTTATTTATTGTTTAATCTCATGGACTTAGTGAAAACAATTTGGCAAATAGCTTGTTATTGCTCTTAATTCCTAAGATTCAATTAGGCCTCTCGTTTTCCCCCAAAACCTGCAAACTTAATCATCCATTCGTGTCTTTCTAATTAGTTTTTGAAGTTTTCTGAATTGTGTTATATTTTTTTGTTTTATTTTCATACATCTTGAATTTTAAAAAAGATTACCTGTCCTATTTAAGTTTATCAATTGTTGTAAACTGCAGCTACTTTTTTATTTTCAGTTCACATTTATAAGTACGAAACAACAGCAAGAATTACTGAGTATGAGGTTAGGGTGTCGACCTCAGTTTTATTACATTCACTCACTAAAGTTCATTTATAGCCATTTTGGTAATTCTTATGTTTTTGGTCAATCGGAATTCTGTAGACTTTTCGATCATTAAAGAGGTACGATTCCCATTGAATAAAATTTTTTTGATTGGTCCTAGTAAAGACACTATGTTGTTTGCCTTTTAAACTGAGCGATTGCTACTTCGCTTCTCTTCAGGGAGGTGGAGTCAGTGAAGATTGTTACTAGATCGTTTTGATGATCAAATATTAATAATGAATGACTTTTCTCCAAAGATCGTTCCATGAAGTTCATAGGCCACAAGGTCTTGATCAAGTTTCTTCTTGTGCTCTGGAGGACAGTCAAAATGATTCCCAGTTTATAGGTAGATGACTGGTTAAAGAAGTTTTTTAATGAATAAGAAGATATCCTCGTGGAGGTTGAAACCCTTCCCACTTCCAGGAATTACAACACGGATTTTGCAGTGGGCAATTCTTTCCATTACATTTTCCATAAGGAGTCGCGTGGAGATCCTGGTTCCTTTTGGCCCTAAAATTTCCTGTAGGAGCGCCTCTTCGTCTACTCTTCTCTCGTCTCTCTCGCAATCCATATATGGTAATGAACTTAATAAGGTTTTATAAATTGCCAACTACTTTGGGGTCATGGTGGAAGTGGCTATAAAGAAGTTAAATGTTTGAACGTAAATTGGCTTCATGACTGAGACATACTTATGGCAAGGTGTCCATATTTTGAATTACTTAGGTTTTTTTATCTAAAACATCTTGGTTAATTCTTTCTGTTTTCGTCTTTTTCATCAAGCTTAGGGTTTTTTACTTTAACTTTAAACTTAAATAAATTAATTTCTTTCTACAAAACGTTTATTTTGTAAAAGGATTTTGTTCACGTGGTAGTGCTTACGTCTTTGTTATGTTTGTTTTTATCTTAAAATTTTTAAATATTTTCTTTAATCTTTGATTTTAAGGGAATTTTTTCTATTATTTTTTCATCATCTTCAAGCTTTTGAAGTGATGAAGAATTCTTTCCATTTCCACATTCTCAGGACAGCAAAGGTTGTTCTTCGTTGAGTGAATGAGGATTTTCACAACAGACAAAAAGGTTTTTATCGTGTTTTTCCTATTAAATTTTTTATCTCACTGAGGCTGACAACTCGCTTCACATCAACTTCCAAAACTATTTGAAAAATAAAAGAATCGACTAATTAAGAATTTCTGAAAGAGCTTGTGAGTGGTCTGACATGGCGCGTAAACTATCTCTCTCTCTCTCTCTCTCCTCTCTTTCACCCCCCCCCCCCCCCCCCGTCCTCTCTCTCTCCTTTCTCTCCCTCTCCTCTCTCTCCTCATCAGATTAATTTCGTGGTTAATTAATTATTCACCAAATTAGAGAAACCGCAAGATCTTGGATAATATGGAACTCAGAACTTTGCTGGGGTTGGACACAATTGTTGACGAGAGAGAGAGAGAGAGAGAAGAGAGAGAGAGAGAAGGAGAGAATCAAGGGATTATGGTGTCTGATTGAGGGGAAAGGGGGAGGGTGAGTGGGAATGGGGCTGACTGGGAGTCTCCCTCCAAATTCCCCTCCCCTTCCAGACTTTGAAAGTTGACTCGTACCGCCTCTGGAAATATCAATCACCTGGAATATTCCCCAGGTATTGCTTTCAGGAATGTTGCATTTTATATCCTGGTACTAAGGTCATCATGAGAGAGAGAGAAGAGAGAGTAGAGGTGGAAAAATTATTCGGGTCTATATATTTTCTACTGGAGGGGGAAGAGTGATATTTAATTATTTCAAACTGGCAGACCAGATTATAATTTCCTTTCAACTTGAACCTTGATCATTTTTCCTCCTCCTTCCTCCTCCCTCCTCCGTTTCTTCCTTTTTCTGTCATAAATCGCGGCCAAACTTGGGCAATAAAACTCTTATTATAAGGCTTTTTTTTTTTTTTTTTTTGTCCTAAGAAACCTGTGAGGAAATTGACCAGTGCTTCATAGCAGGACTTCCTTATAAGTTTCTTAAGAAATTTTTACATTTCTTATACGAATTCATACGAATATTTCTATGAATTTTCCAAGAAATTTTTGTTTCCGCAGCTCTTGAATAAATTGCTGGTCGGATTTTCTTTTGTCTCTTTCGACTTTCGTATGGAGGAATGGAACTTAATTTTTCTCTATAGAACAGATTTGAAAAACACCTGTTTAGAGATACTTTCCTCTGATGACTGAATATGACCGTCTTTTCCTGTTATATTTTTTTTATTTATTTGATTTTAATCGTAATAAATCGTTTTTATTTAATCCAATCCAGCAATACATGAGATTTGTTGTTGCCGATTTGAAAAATTAAAAAAGACAATTTTTTTTTTATTTTAAATGATCCTGCGAGCGATCATAATTAATATTTAAAAATCTAAGATTGCAAAGAAATTTTGAATCATTTAAGAATTACTGTTGCAAAAAAACTCAGTGATTACAGAACTATTAGACGTCCTAAATATTGCTACCAGGGCAGATATAAACTGTATATTTTTCCCTTTATTCCATCTCCTTCCTCTTGTTTTATTTCCCCGTCGTTTTCTCTTCCCTTCCCCTATTTCCTCCCCCCCCCCCTCCCCCTCACTTTCCCACTGACCCCCTCCCCCTCTCCCCTCCCCTTCCCTTCCCAAACAACATTTAAAATCAGGGTCCGCAACCCATAGTTTGGAGAACGACTTGGTTTGTAGTTGGTTTTCCATTTGGTTTTTTTGTTTTAAATAGACAATGTTTTATTCATGAGTTATTTATCATTAGTTGTTTTAACCCATACCCATGAGGGCTTTTCCCGTTGTTGTATTACCCAAAACCGTTGTTTAACATCATCGGTTTTGTTTTTGGGGGGGGGTTTTTAGCCCATTTGTTGTTTTAACTCATTATTTGTTTTGGCCCCTTTGTAGTTGTTGTTTCCATGAATGAAGGGTTTTTCTTTGTTTAGCTGTTTTAACCCATAATAGTTTCTTTTTACCCATTAGTTTGTTTTGTAACCCACTTTAGTTGTTTTGTCCATGAGATGTTTCAACCCATTACTCCTTTTGTTTGTTTTTATTAACCCAAGTTATTTTTATTCATGTTTGGGGTTTTTTTTCATTAGTTGTTGTACTTATGGAATTGCTTTTGGTTCCATTAGTGGTTTTAATTCATGGAGTTTCCCATGAGTTTTTTTTACTCGTAAGTGGTTTTTAATGGTCTTTTGGTTTGTTTTAACCCAACGAAGGTTTTCCCGGTGGTTTGTTAGTTTTTTTTTTCCAATTAGTTGTTTTAACTCTTTTGTTTTTTTTAACTCATTGATTGTTTTTGCCCATTAACTGTTTTAACCCATTGGAAGGGGTTTTTTTCCCTTTTTTTTCCCTATTTTTTCATCAGTTTTTTTAAACCCTTTTATTTTTTTGTTAACAAGATTAGTTGTTTTACCTTATAGATTGTTTTTGCCCATTATTTTGTTTTATTACCCCGTCGTTGTTTTGTACCAATTAGTTTATTTTTACCATATTGGGTTTGTTTTTGCCATTAGTTGTGTTACCCACTTTAAGGTTTTTTTTTTTTGTCCCCTCATTATTTTTACCATTTGTTGTTTTGTCCATTAGTTGTTTTTACCCTTTTAGTTTGCTTTACCCCCTCAGTTGCTTTGACCCATAGTAGTTTTTATTTAAATATTATTTAAATAAAAAAAAAAAAAAAAAACCAATTTATTTGTTTTACTGATTGGTTTTTTTTTTTTGTTTTTAACTTTGGTTTTTTTTTTTTTTTTTTACCCCAGTAGCTGTTTTTAAAACCCCCACTTAAACCCGTTAGTTTGTAGTAATCCTATTAAAATTTTGATCGAGATTTTTTTGCAGATTTTCTTTATCAGATGTCAAATTTTTTTGTTGTTTTTTTTTCAGTCAGAATTTTCCAAGTTTTAAGTTTCGCCGAATTTAATTCTAGGTTTCCCTCAAATTTGTTTGTTTCATTCCGTTTTTGTTCCTTTCTGGTTTTCCTGGTTTTAAAGGGGAAGATTTTCATTCACGATCTTATTATGAAATCCCTCAACCTTCCAATCCTCCAATTGCTCAGTCCTTCAAATCCCACAATCCTTTCAAATACCTTCAGTCCCCCTCAAATCCCTTCAACCCTACTAAAATCCCTTTATCTTCCTTTCCCTTAATCCTTCAATCCAGCAATCCTTTAGTTCCTTCCTCAAGTCCTTCACTCCTTCAGTCTCTCCAGATCCTCCAGTCCAACAATCCTTTTAGGAGGCACTCAATCCTTATACAATCCTTCAGTCGCTACCTCAGGTCCTTCAATACTTAAGTCCCTCTCCTCGTCAATCCTTCGATTCCATCAATCCTTCAACCTCTAAACAATCCTTCAGAGTTCCCTCCTCCAGTCCTTCAGTCCAGAGTTCTTCAAATTCTTGCAATACTTCAGTCCCCACAATCCTACAATTCCTTCAGCCCCCTATCAGTCCATTCATTCCCTCAATTCCTTCAGTCCTCAGGTCCTTCTAACTCTACAAGATCCTTTAGTCCCCCCACCCTCAGTTTCCTTCAAATCCTTCCGTCATTCCAAAGCTACACTCCACCTTTAGTTTTTTCAAATCCTAAACAATCCCTGCAGGTCCCAGTTCCCTTCAAAGACATTCAATCTTTCCAGTCCCCTCAATCCTCACAATCCTTCAGTGGCTTCCAAACATTTCAAGTTCCTTCAGTCTTTTCAATTGCTACAGTCCCCTTCAGTTGCTTCAAACGTTCGATCTTTCCATTCCCTCAATTATTCCAATCCTACGAATTCCTTTGGTCCCGTCAAATCCTACGATCCCATTCTCCAATCAACTATTTCTATAACGTTCAGTCTTTCAAATCCCTCAAGTCCTTCAATCCGCGTATCCCATCCTCTCTCGTTCTCCTCCATCTGTGATTCACAGCTGCTGTTAAGGAATGGCGTCGACAGCCATAAAATCCTGTGACTAAAAGAGGACCTTGGCCCTGTTTTGGGTCCGTCCGGTCTTGCCAGGTTTTGGGGGTTTCAGAGATGAGAGAGAGAGAGAGAGAGAATGAGAGAGAGAGCGAGAGAGAGAGAGAGAGAGAGAGAGAGAGAGAGGTGGGAAAGCATGGGCTCTGTGAGGTTATATGCAAAAACTTTTTATTTTGTTTTAGGTTAATTTATTCGCTCATTTCCAAATACTTATTTCCTTACAGAGAAAAAGAGAGAGAGATTTAACGCTAGAGCACATACACCCCTACCCCCATCTCTCTCTCTCTCTCTCTCTCTCTCTCTCTCTCTCTCTCTCTCTCTCACACACACACACACACACACACAGTCTTATCGTTTAACTTAAAACTTTCCCTCACAAACGCGAGAGGTTCCGAGCTGTCTCTGTTTGCACCTTGTAAACTGATTTCTTCTTCTTCTTCTTCTTCTTCTTCTTCTTCTTCTTCTTCTTCTTCTTCTGTTTGTCGGTGTTGACGCGTTGGAGGACGAAGGAGAAGCGGACTACCAATCAGACTCCTGTTTCTTGTGTCGAGTTTTGTCTTAGAGGTCTAGATGTGTTGTGCAAATGGAGATTCATATGTTCGCAGTACTAAGGGAAGTCGGTAGAACCTGTTTTATGGCCAAAGGATCGTTTTAGAAATCATTGAAAGCTCGATTTTTGTCTTGACAAGGAAGTACTACTTGATGTGGAAATGGGGAAGGGATGTTGATAGTACTAAGGAAAGTTGGTAAATCAGGTCTTTGGTTAAGAGAAGTTGCAGGAAATAGCAGAAGCAAACGGAAAAAGGGAAGCCATATATATATAAGAAGTGAAACAGCTGTAAATATAATGATATTACAATGGTAAGTCACTTTCCCAAAATATTACATCCCATTTTCTGTCAAAATCACTAAAATACGAAAGTAAAAGTAAAATAAAAATGAAAAGGTCGAGACACTTCCAGCCAGTTAACCACAAGAAGAATTCACTTTCCATTCTCGCCAATAGATGTCGTCACTTTGTGCTCTTCTCTTCTTCGTTCTTCATCATCATCATCATTGATAGCTGGTGGCAGAGCCGTATATAGAGAGAGTTTGGCCAACCTTTTGACAGGGCGCCATCTTGCTCCTGTCCTGTTAAGCCGCGCTCACTCACCTGAGCGATGTCTCAGCTTTTCTCTCCCTTTCTCTCTCTTCTCATATGCTGCTGATTGTTAACTGAAGGTTTCTATCAAACATTAAGATGTTTTTCAAAACACCCATGATAGTTTATAACTTTATTACAGTTTTAATTTTAAAATACGTAAGTATTATGAAATATTATAAATGGTTTCAAAATTCACCGTTTACCCATATTCATTATAGCTTTTCTCATCATCATACTCTTACTTCCTAATTCACTGCCTTTTGATCGAGCTTTACGAATATTCTCTTGTTTTTTTAGCATAAATATGTAATCGTAAAGTGAAGAAAAACTTCAGGAGTCTACCCTTAATGCACTAGTCGTCCTAATAAATTGCTCTTGTTTCCAAAACTCTTTTCATTTGCCGAAAAATATTTTCTGCATTCTGAAATAAACTGAAGCAGGCATCTGCGCTATAAACTAGACAGTTTTTTCTATATTCTTTTGATTGAGTCAACCTTTGAGAAGGATCTGTCTGCGTTGATTTGACTTTTAACTTTTTTTATGCAGTAACTAGCAATATAATGGAGGCTGCTCAGTTCTGCTTGATTCATCAAATTGTCACTTAAGAATCGGTCAAAATCGTGTTCCTCAGTTTCATTTTCAGCATCACCATTTGTTTCAACATTGGGCTTATTAAGACAGTCAGCTAGAAACTTGCTGTCATCTACGTTATAATTACTTGCACTTGAGCATTTCAGAAATTGTGCAACTGATATCAATATCAGAGACTGTCGAAATTCTAGGGCAGTTGGCACTGGTTTTTCAGTCTTATGGAGCTAAACAAGTTTTCTAGACAATCTTGAGGGAATCTGGATGTCAGTAAAAATCTGTGACCTTTAGGCAAGTAATTGCTTTGGAGATTAAGAATGGAAGTGGTAGACAATATCACTCCAGTCTGAACTGGCTTCCATTGTGCATTAACTCCAATAAGTATTTCAAGAAACACTCTTACAACTTGCTGAAGATGCAGTATAGCTATCTTATAACAGAAATAATTGACATTACTTAGTGCCATGATTGGATGTCTACTTGACATTAAATCGAACCAATTATTTATCAAACCAATGAACCAAGCTGTTGTAAGCAAGTCTTTACTGTATTCTTCGCGTTCAAAAAAGTAATGAAGTCCTGCTTTTACCGAATTGCTAAAGAAATTTAAAGCGCCTGATAATTTCATTTTCTTGAAACGTGATGGATTTACATGAGTTTCAGAGAGTTTTGGTGCAAGCTTCAGATCTCTACCTTCCTGAAAAGATATCAAACTTTTGACATGTTCAGCTGTCACCTCCTTTGATGGCAAATCAAACTGTTTTACCATGTCGTCACTCAAATGAATAATGATATCGCCTTTCACTAGACATGGCCACAAGTTCTTTATGATATGTGGTACATTGTGGATGAAGTAAAGAAATTGTTCTTTGCGAATAGGATGAGCGGTCCCATTAACTATGCTACAGTTTCTGGAACAGATAATACCAAAACTCTTTAGAAGGGCCCGATATGCACTAACATGCAATCCAGTGGCATGGGGCCGCTTCATAATATCCAAAACCAAAGGTTTTAAAGTTTTCCCCTTGACACTCTTTCCTGTTTCTTCTCTTGTGCCTTTTTATCTTTCTTTCGGAGATTTTATATCGTCCTCATTAATGCTGCTTCTCGTAACTCTCCAAAAGGATTGATAGAATCGCTAGGGTAGCATCAGTACTATTGCCAGAATTGTCACGGGGATTTTGATTTTGTGAACAGCAGATAACTTAAGGCGTTTAAGGCCATGAGCTCTTCCCGATTCGTACTGATCATCCCCAAAATGATCCTAAAGATAAAATAAATCATTGTTAACTACAGGCCTGAATATCAGCAATGAAAATATGTTATTTAGTCATATGCTATATTACTACCAGTAAAAATGCAAATGTTGCACATATGAAAAGTAAAGAGGAAAAATCTTGAACTTTCCGAACATAAATAAGATCTGTCATGGGCTTTTCAATTTTCTCGTTTCACTTAAATCTCCCATTGCCGTCGTCTCTTTGGGTTTCTAGGGAATCTCTGCATCCTTTTACCCTGTCCATACTGCAAGGAACAGCCTATAGTGCTGCACAGCCAACCATTGGAGTAAAGTATGTAACTTACTGAAAGTTAATAAAACGTTTCTCCGTGTGCGACGTGCTTGTGGCGTGACGGTTCTGACTGTATCAGGGCAGTCGGACAGAGGCAAGATGGCGCCCATCAGCCAGTGACCTTGAATAAGTGGTTCCGACCATGGCCAAACTCTCTCTATATACGGCTCTGGCTGGTGGTAGATTGGGAAGGGGGAGAGGAGGGGCTTGGTGCCAGTGACCCTTCCTCTCCCTCAGAACCAGTAATGGAAATAGATAGCAAATTGAATCACAGAACGTCCAAGGCGTCAGGTCTTCTCGCGAGATGTCATACATAGTCTTTGGGGGTCGAATTTCATCGTGAGCTCTGTCTAGCAGATTGCCGTTAATTATTCTTCATTTTTTATTTAATTCGTTTTCCATCGAGATTTTTTCGTGCCAAGAATCTTGCTGACTCCTTTCCCCTCTTTTGATATGCCCAGGTTGGGTATGAATACCCCTTTTTTCGCATGAAACTAACTTTTTTATCACGAAGCACAGCACGCACCTTAGTCTCCATTGTGCCTTTTTCATGACCTGTCGTTTTTATACGCATGTGCTAACGCACATTCATATATATATATATATATATATATATATATATATATATATATATATATATATATATATATATATATATATATATATATATATTGAATGTGCGTTAGCACATGCGTATAAAACGACAGGTCATGAAAAAGGCACAATGGAGACTAAGGTGCGTGCGTGCTTCGTGATAAAAAAGATAGTATATATATATATATATATATATATATATATATATATATATATATATATATATATATATATATATATATATATATATATGTGTGTGTGTGTGTATAAATTCTAGTAAATTTTGAAGCAAACATTGACTGTGTATAGCAGTGCATTTTTAAAGAGAGAGAGAGAGAGAGATTCCCACACTCTCTCATTCAAAACGTTCCTTTGATACCATTTTTAGTTTTTCTGTAAAAGAAAACCATTGAGGGTGACTTTGCCTGTCCATCTGCACTTTTTCTGTTCCGCCCCCAGATCCTAAAAACTACTGAGGCTAGAGGGCTGCAAATTGTCTGTTGATCATCCACCCTCCAATCATCAAACATATTTACTTGCAGCCCTCTAACCAAAACCTCAGCAGTTTTTACATTATTTAAGGTGAAAGTTAGCCATAATAGGACCTTTGGCAACGATTACAGGACAGGCCCACTATGATTAATTTAGATGGGCCAAGGCTCATACAGTATTATACCGAAACCACCGAAGGAGAGATCTATTTCCGGTGTCCTTGATTATCCGCTGTACAGAACACTTGATTGCGCCGAAGAAACTCCGTCGCATTGTTTTACTTATTATGAATGACGATCAATTTCCAGCCTTGTGACAGAGGGAGGGACCTGTTCCAGCCACTGGAAAGGGCAATTGCATCCAACGCTTCGGGTGCTTTTGAGAAAGGAAGAGAGAGAAAGGCAAAGAGAAAGTTTTTTCTTTCTGAAGTATCGGTTATCGAGAAACAATACATCAAAGTGAAAGTGTCGGTAACCGACCCTTCTTTCATTTTTTGTTTTTTTTGTGTTGTTCCAACCGGCCCCCCTATAAACAAGGGGGCCTTAACTGGCCTCTCTCCTCTCTCTCTCCTCTCTCTTCTCTCTCGGGGTCTCTCTCTCGTCTCGCTCTCTCAGGGGGTTTAAGGACTGTCACGAATGAAAAGATAATGGTGTGAGATAATTTGCCTCCATCCCTGGTAGGTTTCATCCGATGATCTCAGCCTCTTTCTTCACTGGGCAACGCTTTCTGTCTTTTGGCTTCGAGGGAACAGAATGGAACCTGTTTTCTGCAATCTCTGCAAAAGTTAATGATTCCGAGATTCCCTTGAATTCGTCCGATTCCCATTAAAGTCAAGTGAGAATTGAGAGGAGAGGTTCTCTCCCTGCAATAATGAGACGAAGGCGTCTGGAAATTAAACACGAAATTCAGACTGTGTTTCCTCTTGGGTACCTAGACCTAAGCTTCCTAATCTATGCATAGCTCTTTTCCGTGGTGAATTTAGGCCTAGTGTGTTTTGAGGATATTAATTTATTCCAGTTCAGTTTTTTAAAGATAAAAAGATTTTCAAGGTCCGTCCTTTCACCTCAATTCACTGGTCTTCTTTGCACGATCAGGTTATCCATTGAGGCTTCCGCCATCTGCCATAAACCTGTATTTTTTTTTTTTTTTTTTTTTTTTTCTTAATTTGGATTTTTCTTCCGAAGTTCTTCGAGGAAGCGACGCCTTTGCTTAAGATGATAGAAAACGGTGTCAAGAGTTTAGTCTGATTATATCGTTTTTCTTTTCTTTGCTGAAAATATTTTCAATGTTTTAATTGTTATCAGTAATTTTGTTTTGTGTTAGAGTAGCTGGTTGTTTCTTTATATTATATAATTATTGTATGAATATATGAGACAACGTTAAATGTATTTAAGATACTTTATATAAGATAAATACTTCAGTTTTTTTTTTTTTGTTTAGATAAAACCGTTATGGGAGAGCAATTAGATTTTGGCGGGAACGCAATATATCATTTTGCGAAGCCAAACCGAGAATTTTTCTATTCTCCAGCTTTCCATTTAGTTAGCAAAGATAGTAAGTAAATATGTGTATTTAATCAGCGTACAGTTCGGAACAAGTCTCCGAGGATGAGGTCGCTAGACCTATATGTCCTCTCAAGCTGCATCCATTCACAGATTACTATGCTGATGGCGGTCAGTCTTTGATTTCACATATTTATTTATAAGCCTCATACTTTGTGTACATTGAGTGTTTATATTACGTGATTGGAACGAATATCTTTGAGTGGGACAACAGGAGACTTGGAAATATCCACCACTGATATCCTGTAGCCGAAGGACCATTGCCCTCTCCTTTCCACCCTCCTCGAAGGCCTTAGAAGAGTCCTTTCAGGTCCTTCGGAGGAATCGATAGATGGCAGATGTGGTCACTTGTTATCACTCCTTTCATGTCTGTTCCTCCTATCCACCAAAACAAAAGGTGGGGATGGGGTGGGGGCGCCTTTGTTTTATGTGACTCGAAACAGCGAATTGATTGGCATTTTCTGATGTTAACCATCAATTTCCGTTTCTTAATTAATCTAATCTTGCTTTCTTAGGGAAACTCGCATATTCATGTGAGTTCTCTCCTCCACGTATGGTAATCCTCCATGAACCAGGTATCTGATCCTTTGTCACTTCATTCCAGACGGCCGATACTGGGAGGCCAATTAATTGAAAGATCGCTTTAGGAAAATCTGTTGAATGATGGAAAGAATAGGTCCATTTTCTCACTATAATTAGCGTCACGAAAAGAGTAAAGATCATTTGTTTAGTTGATTTGGTGTCCATATCAGCAGATTCTTCCAGTGATTTCAGTCACACTAAACCTTCTACAGTAATTTCAGGGTAAAATGGCATTGCAATTTCTCTGTCCCGTTGCCCACAATGCAGTTTCTAAAAACATGCCATAAATAAACACCTTGGCAACTTTCACACAAACATCATCAAAAACATGTTGAATTACAAGTCCAAACCAGCAGGAACTCCTTTTGCCAAAGGTTAGTTCTCCACTTTTGGCTGTTGATATGTTTACAACTCGTTTGTGGACATGTATGTGATAAGTTTGCCGCCGACCATGTTGGAGACATGTTTTATTAATGTGGGTGTGGCACCACTGCAAAAATTGAGCAAACTTTTTCGATATATTATTGGTTATCGGGAAAGGTGTTACCCAATGGTAATGTGATACGAGTCTGATTTGTGTGATAATAGGCATGTCTAAGCCAGTCCTTATAATACCAGTTGGTGTCCATAATTTGGAGACTGACGGAAAGGCAGCTTTGGGTACATTGTGGGCTCCTGGCTCATTCGAGTGGTCTTGTGGTTAGGGATTCATGGGCACATACCCCATTGGCAGTTCCTCTGGGAAAGGCGCACTGTAGGCAAATGTCAGAGCTACCAAGATTAGGCAAAGTGGTTCATTGTTCAGGTAATCGACGCCATTTCTTGGCCTCCCTCACCTGCCCTGACTGCTTGGTTCAGTGGGCAGTTTTCACTTTGATAGATTGTAATTATAACTCTTTCTCTCTCTCTCTCTGCTCTCTCTCTCTCTCTCTCTCATCTCTCTCTCTCTCTCACTCTCTCTCTCTCTCTCTCTCTCTCTCATCTCTTAGTTCATGATTAAGATTATGATGTTAAAAAAGATAATCTTCTGGTTATAAAGTTGTTCGTCAATGAATTATTTCATATCAAAATCTCCCTCTGTTATTGTTTCTCAAATTGTGATCATCATTGAGTCAACGACGAAGGAATTGA
Source organism: Macrobrachium nipponense (assembly GCF_015104395.2). Lineage (NCBI taxonomy): Eukaryota > Metazoa > Arthropoda > Malacostraca > Decapoda > Palaemonidae > Macrobrachium > Macrobrachium nipponense. Next base: position 64,467,948 of record NC_087213.1, on the reverse strand, counting down.
AGAAAGAAATCGGGTCCGCTCTTATAGCTAAATGAAAGGATTACTATTACACAAAAATTTTCCGATGACATACACGATCATGATGCTCCTTCAGTCATTTAATAAAAATCACTCAAGTCCAGCTGACTATATTTTAGTTCGAGGTTATGTTTCCACCAAAATAGCAGCAACTTTTTTTTTCTTTACTTTTCGCAAAATGTCTTGGATTCCAATTTGTTTTTCTTTCTTCTTGCTGAAAGTGAAAAACGAAAGCTGCTGGTGCAGCTCGTTTTTGGGAAATCGCTATTTGATGACCCCTCTAACAATAAAACATTGACTTGTGAGGAGAAAATTACTGTCCTCTAATACCGAATTAAGACTTTATACTTTGAGAAGAAACTAATGAAAACACAAGATGAATATCCTGGAGTGACCTCAGCCACTTCAACTCCCCCAGTTGGTGGTCTTTTTGTACCATATGAATAAGGTTCTTCATCTCCTGAATAAAAAATAATAATAATAATAATAATAATAATAATAATAATAATATAATAATAATAATAATAATAATAATAATAATAATAATAATAATAAATAATAGATAAATAATAATAAAGGTTACTCATTATTTTTTGTTTTACACAATGACATGACGTTTAATAAACTGCTACATTTTATCTCAAAAAGAGTCTTCAAATACCTTGTCTCCCATCAGCCTTCAACGCCTCCATTACTCGAGTGTCCCAAGACAATGTTGGTTCTATTCCCAATCGAACTCACCCCAATGTTTGGCCCTTTTAATGTCTTTGTGACCACTGGAGCATTGAGTGGCGGTTTTATCCAGCTGCCGAGATCAGAGGTGCTTTGGAGAAAGTAGAAGGTATTTGAAAGGCTACAGAGGCTGTGACTTTGTTGTTCTGTCAGATGCTCTAATTTTATTTCCCCAGATTTGGAGTTACGTTTATTATTATTTTATTTATCTATTTATTTATTTATTTTTTTTTTTTTGCTCTATCACAGTCCTCCAATTCGACTGGGTGGTATTTATAGCGTGGGGTTCCGGGTTGCCATCCTGCCATCCTTAGGAGTCCATCACTTTTTTCTTACTATGTGTGCCGTTTCTAGGATCACACTCTCTGCATGAGTCCTGGAGCTACTTCAGCTCTAGTTTTTCTAGTTCCTTTTCAAGGATCTTGAGTCGTGCCTAGTGCTCCTATGATTATGGGTACGATTTCCACTGGCATATCCATATCCTTCTTATTTCTATTTTCAGATCTTGATACTTATCCATTTTTTCCCTCTCTTTCTCTTCAACTCTGGTGTCCCATGGTATTGCGACATCAATGAGTGATACTTTCTTCTTGACTTTGTCAATCAACGTCACGTCTGGTTTATTTGCACGTATCACCCTATCCGTTCTGATACCATAGTCCCAGAGGATCTTTGCCTGATCGTTTTCTATCACTCCCTCAGGTTGGTGCTCGTACCACTTATTACTGCAAGGTAGCTGATGTTTCTTGCACAGGCTCCAGTGGAGGGCTTTTGCTACTGAATCATGCCTCTTTTTGTACTGGTTCTGTGCAAGTGCCGGGCATTCGCTTGCTATGTGGTTTTGGTTTCATTTTTCGTATTGCACTTCCTACATGGGAGAGATGTTATCTCCGTCTAATCGTTCTTTGAATATATCTGGTTCTTAGGCCTGATCTTGTGCCGCTGTTATCATTCCTTCAGTTTCCTCTTTAGCTCTCCCATCTGTAGCCATTGCCATGTGTCATCGCTGGCTAGTTCTTTAGTCTGTTTCATGTATTGTCCGTGCATTGGTTTGTTGTGCCAGTCCTCTGTTCTGTCTGTCATTCTCCTGTCTCTGTATATTTCTGGGTCTTCGTCTACTTTTATTAGTCCTTTTCCTTACCCATGCACTCTTTAGCCACTCGTCTTCACTGGTTTTCAGATATTGCCTCAGTGCTCTGTTTTTCGATGTTGACGCAAGTCCTCTATACTTAGTAGTCCTCGTATATTATTATTATTATTATTATTATTATTATTATTATTATTATTATTATTATGTTAATAATTAACTAAGCTGAAATGGCCTTCGCATTTGAGAGAGCTTTTGAAATATTGCCTTCTTTCAGAATAAAACCGTGAAAGTAACTTTGACAGATATAAACAGGAGACTCCATAGATTTAAAAGAGAAAATGAATGAACGAGGAAATAAAGAAAAAATAATTCTTGTTTATATCCTTAACATGTGATTAAACCACCATTGCTGTCCGTAATCATCTTTCGTATTCACTTTAGGATCTCTGTCCCACAAACTCCTGCAAATCTCTAGCCCCCCCTCCCCACCATAAACCACCCATATAATCAACAACTCCCTCCCCCCTCCCTTACCCTTATCTGCCTTACAAATCCTCCCCCCTCCCATAAGTACCCTCCCATTACCGGCACTTCTCTCTCCCTCATCAGTTATTTACGAAAGTATCTCCTTTATTTTGAAAAAAAAAGTCCATAAAATTATGAGAGAGAGAGAGAGAGAGAGAGAGAGAGAGAGAGAGAGAGAGACTTACTCAAGTAGCCACGTATTATTATTCTCGATTTGAAGCTTTTTATTTTTTCGACAGAAACTTCACAAAACCGAAGCCACTGTCAAAATCATTACGCTCCTACAGAATCTCATTAACACTCGGTGGGAGGGAGGGAGGGAGGGAGGGAGGGAGGGAGGTTCTGTCAGTAAATTAAGCAGCTAATTACGTCCATAAATCCTAGAAGGGGGAAACGTATTTTGAACGTAATTTGTTTAGTTATTGACTTGAAGTTGAAATAAAATTCCAGACTACATCATCCTCTGCTCTGATCGAGACATGGCACCGTCACTCTTCCCTAATCTCTTCGAATTCGTCGGTATCTTGTGCACATGCGCCTGAGGAGAGAGAGAGAGAGAGAGAGAGAGAGAGAGAGAGAGAGAGAGAGAGAGAGAGAGAGAGAGAGAGAGGTTGATTGCTGATTGTCATTTTAGATAAAACAGAAGATTGTCATATTTGGTTCCATAGCTGATTGTCTTTTCAGTTAAACAACTGATTCTCATTCTCAGGTTCACCCGAACCGCTGATTGTCAGTTTTGGTGAAACAGATGATTTGTCCTTTCAGGTAAATCAGCTGATTCTTATTTTTGCTTAAACAGCTGATTGGCATTTATAGTAAAACGGCTGATCGTTATTTTTAGTTAAATAGCTGAATATCATTATTGGTTAAACAGCTGATGCCAAAGATGGTAAGAACCAATTTCTTATAAACCTCTTTTCCCCTGACACATCCGTGCTCTCTGTGGGTCACTTTTTCCTTTTTTATGGGGTAGGGGGCCCCAGGGGGCCCCCTTTTCCCCCCTCCCCCCTCCTTCTTCACACTCCCCTCTCCCGTGCAGGGTAACGGGTGTCAAAATAATCATCCCAAGTGTCAGTCTCCATTCTGAAGCCTTGTGACTTCATCAGTTCCTTCAGCCTCATTCTGCCAACAGACATTCCACTTTATTCTCGTTTTCTTTCGAATTTTTGTTTTTCTATGAAAAGGGGAATCTTTTCATCATCACTGACAGATCTTTTTTTATCAAGAAATTCATTAGCTCTTATTAGGGTTTGTCACAGCTAAATGAGGCTTTTGATCACTGTATGATAGCATTTTGTCTGAATATTTTTTCAGATTCTCTCTCTCTCTCTCTCTCTCTCTCTCTCTCTCTCTCTCTCTCTCTCTCTCTCTCTCCTTGTATAAAACTGATTCATGTTTACCCTCAAGAGAATGAGCAGTTCATGAGATATCTATCCCTCGTTGGGGTGAGATCAGGTAATTAACCTGGTATCCTGAGAGGGACGATTTGCAATGTACCTACCTGGGCTACAATGAGGGCGCAAAAGCTAATATATGTATATATGGGAGGGAATTCTCAAAGGGGTGAAGGATAAGGTATATGGGAATCCTCATCCTAAAACAGAGAAGGGAAAGCAATATGATTTTTCATGTCTGACCCTAAATTGGCCTGTCTACCCTCAGATTAAAAAATAATTGAATAGATAAATAATCAAATCTTAAAGTAAATGCCACCCATACTTAAATTTATATATCGACAGAAACTGTCATGACTATAATAGAGAAATATGTTCATGTTTTCAGTATTTTCACATTTACAATTAACCATCTGGTATTCTTGATCTTGTTGTGTACCTGAGACCTTTCTCTCCAATTGTATTTCACTCGCTCCTTGACAATGTCTTAGTAAAGACGAAAGCATTTGGATTTCTGACTATCATTTTTGTTCCTGTGGTATCGCTTATATTTTATATATATATATATATATATATTATATATATATATATATATATATATATATTAATATATATCCTCAAAAGGGGCTTTCCAAGGAGGTCCAATATTTGTAAAGAACTTTATTTTTTTTTCGCTGCTGTCCTAGAGGCAAGTGATCCCCTGTCTGGAGATGGACTGGATGAAGCTATGGGAAATATTTCCTCCTATTTGTGGTTAAATCCTTTTCGCCTCTTCTTCCTTGTGCTGTGTATCGATGAGGACCAGAAATAGGGATTACGGCAACACAAGGAACTCAAGGGCGAACCACTTTGATGTGTTGCTCTTCATAATTATTCCAAATTATTCATATTCCTCCTCCTTCCCCAAGGTGCAAATGAGGGACTATAACCCTCGCTAGTATATTGTATTGGAGCCACAACAGCGTAACAGATGCTTTTTTCATTTTTGTTTCTCATCAGTCTGAATGATGTTTTGGGAAAATATTTATCTTTAGTGATTATTCTCCAGGTAGCGACTGTTTCCCCTTCCTCTGCCTCTGGTAAATTTATCAATTGTCGCTTCCCTCCTTCCACGAAACTGCTTTTTACTCTTTTTCTTTTTTTTGAGCTGAACATTTTTGCATATAGAATTTCGCGTGCCAAGCTTTACGGACACTTTTATAGTTTTATAGAAAAGTTCTAAAATCGCGGGAGGAAAAATTTGCGGCAATAATCTTCGCTTGAACTCCTGAAGAAGTTCCAGTTGCAAGACTTCCTCAGCAGGAGGCTGTTTTCCGCAGTCCAGCCGACATCAGGGACTGAGACGTTCCACAGCGAGGCACATTGACTGCTGACTGGGGCTTCTGCTGATCAGCAAATCTGGTCTATCTCTCTCTCTCTCTCTCTCTCTCTCTCTCTCTCTCTCTCTCTCTCTCTCTCTCTCTCGGCAGGAAAAGATATCAATCTATTCGGAATAACATTACACGTTATTTTCCCTAATAGTTGACTATCATGAGAAATGATTGCGTTTTCTTTGACAATATAATATTAAACAAAAATGAAGATCAAATCCAGGATATGTAAATCCTGCTCTGATGACCTTTGGGTCCAGCAGATAAGGTCTTCCATTTGGACATATCTTTATCAAATTCCCCTTCCCTGTCGCTTTTATCATTTTTTATCTTCATGGAATTGAATTCCCCCCATCGAATGCGCTGGCCGGAAGGAACGCCCGGTATTTATTAATAAATAAATAAATGGTGTTTCAATGCGGATTAATTAACGAACGGTCGGAATGTATAGAGCATAAATTGTTTGTGCTCTAAATGAAGGTTTGTTTTTCCAGTTTTCCATCAGGAGTTTCTAGAGGGAGAGAAATCGGTCACTTTTTTTATTCATTTTGTTTTTTTGTTTGATTTAATATGTTGACTTTTGAAAAGACGAGTAGTTATTCAGTATCTTTTGTACATAACAGTATACAGACAGACAATTATAAAAATAGAAATCCAACAGGCATTTTTGGCAGTCAGCGAATCTGAAGGCTCATTCGAGGACAAATATTCCTTATTTCGTCCCACTCAGCAGAGATTGGATATTTGGTTATAAGATCGAAAGTTGTGTATACAATAGATTGAACAAATGCGAAAGGTCTTATTGTTCTAATTACATACATACAAGCATGTATGTATGTCTTCGTCTGTGGATCTTCTCACCAAGATAAAGGAATGTTGTTTGCAATACGTGTTTATGTTTATTGTACTATTCTAGATTCTCATTAAATTTGTAAATCTTTGAATTTATTTATATGTTAGCCATATGCTTTACTGTTTTGATTAACGTTTGCACACACACACACACACACAGACAGTTCCTCAAAAGCGAATGATGCCTTTTGTGTGATCGAAGTGATAACCAGCGCATTAGAGGCTGTGTAAGGGAGAATGTCTAAATAGCCTTTCATTTAACACTTTCAAAAGGTGTCAGTTTAATGTCTGACGCCATTACGATCTTGAGGGACTTTGGCCTCAGACATCTTGACGTTTGGCATCCTAATCTAAGTCAAGGTCTGGAAATCTCCCGTTGAATTGATTCCAGTCGTAAGTTGAACCATAATTATCGTCTCGTGCTCCCTTCTAGTGCTAGGATTGATGGTGGGGTCCGTCTCTCTCTCTCTCTCTCTCTCTCTCTCTCTCTCTCTCTCTCTCTCAGGAACACGCGCATCAATTTCATTATTTTCATAAAAGACTAAGAAAAGTATTTGACGTGCTAAAGTAACATTTAATAATAATAATAATAATAATAATAATAATAATAATAATAATAATAATAATTCTGCTGTTTGAACCGTAACAGTTTCGGTACTCAAGCCGGTCCCAAGACTGGATGCAGGAGGAAGGATAGAAGATTGTCAACGCCAATTCCTTCATAACTCCCAGTCGACATGAAATGAAACTTTGAACAAAATCTTTTGCTGTCTGGTACAGTCTTCGATTGTTTGCAGTGAAACCCAAGGTATCTTCTTTTAATATTCATTCATCTCCCATTCATTCATAACAATTTTGGTAGTTGTGTGTCGTGTAGTGGAGAGCCACCTCGTTTTCGTCTATACGTCATGTAAGGACACCGCTGATTGGTTGTCTCCTCTGCAGGCAAGGCTTTGATCGTGGCCACCAAGACTCTCTGTGGCTACGCTTTGGTATGCTACGTTTCTCGTCTAATGGCCCAATGGCTTCCAATGGTTCCCGATCCCCAAGCGCTCACTCCACAAGCACAGTTGCAGGCACACTACGCTATTCACGTGAGGAGCCTGGTTCGTCTTCTTCCTCTTCTTCTTAGGTCCAGGATGAGTAGGAAGTTGTGGTCTTGTTTACATTGTTATCTATACGTTATGTAAGGAAAGCGCGTTGATTGGTTATATCTTCTGAGGGCTTTGGTACGCTACGTTTCTCGGGGGTTTTCTTCTTCTGTCCAGTATGAGTAGGAAGTTGTGACTGTTTACATTTCTTGAAGTCATTTTTGTTTTATTTTTATTCCAAACTTCTGAGGAAGTGTTTTATAATCTTTCCCACTGACTGTCTGTTTGACTGCCCTTGTTTATATCCGTGGAGTGTCTTGTTAGTTCTGTGAAACAGAAAAGAACACGGCTGTCGGCTTCTTGCTCTTTTCGTGTAGGGAATTGATGCAGATATTTCGTCTTCGAATAAGTCTGTGTTCTGCGCGCATGTTTCAGTGTCACATACTTTTTTATGCGTTCCTTTTCTATAAGTATTTTGGATAAGTGTTTCAAGGAATGCGCTGGAATAATGGCCTACTTGTACTGAAACAGCCTAACGCTTTGAAATTAAACTGTATTAATCAACTTCAGTCGAAATTTCGCCTACCCTTCCTCGATTAGGGTCTTCAGAGAGAGAGAGAGAGAGAGAGAGAGAGAGAGAGAGAGAGAGAGAGAGAGAGAGGATTGGGTCTAGGGATTTGGGGTACACGTGAAATGGAATATTGCTGTTGCCGGACATGGCGGACAATGTACACTCTCTCAGCAGTTTTTTTGAAATAATGGACAGAATTGTGTCGTTGACAATGACTGAACACTGGTGGTGGTGTGTTTTAGTTTGTCTTCCAATGGTGTGGGGTTGCCGTTTCGTCATATTTGATAAGAACATTGCATAATAATTCAGAGTATATATTGAAATATTCATTTGTTTTCATGCGTGGAAATGTTTCAAGTTCATCCACACATAACGCTTCGAGATGTCAGTTTTGTAGGCCTACGAGGGACTAGACTTCGATATGCGTCTTGTTTTACCCAAGTTAAGCTTCTGTCTCGACTCTCAGGTTCAAGGATCAAGTCCCACGGAAGCCTGAGGGCACTGGCATAGACTTCTTCTTGCTATAATTTTCGTTCCGATCTGTCCTAAGTCTTCTTGTGAGAGTTTTGCGCTTTTTGCCCTTTTTTGCATTTCAATAGTTTTGGTTTCTTCTTGAATATTTCCAAGGTTGTAGCATCTTGCAGTTCTTTGGGTATTTCAGCATAAGCCTAAGTTGCACAATACTTTGACACAGTTCTTCCTGTATCTTTGTATCCATAGACCGACATTCACCCTTGTTCGCTTTTGTACCTTTTATATCCTGCCTCCATAGACCAACATTCAGCCATGCTCGTTCTCATAATTAATTATCTCAGTGTGATGATTATATAACACAAGAAATTATCTTGTTTTGTTCATGTTTCGTGACGTTTCTTAGCTGCAATCTATTCTGTTACTCTTATAGTTTAGTTTCCCTGTGATAGAAGCAGAAAAATTTACTAGTACATCCATCGGGCAGTACGATAAGCAAATGAAAATCTAGATTTAGTATTTCTCCCAC
>NC_087213.1:64401805-64456805 GCF_015104395.2 Macrobrachium nipponense | reverse complement strand
GTAAACAAAATGAGTTATGAAAAGTAAAATGTCACTTTCTCTAAAAAGAAAAGTATTTAATCAGATGGTCCTACCAGTATTAACTTATGCATCAGAATCTTGGGGCCTTACTAAAGCCTTAGAACGTAAACTAGTTACAGCTCAAAGAGCTATGGAAAGAATAATGATGGGGATAACACTAAGAGACAGAAAAAGAGCAACATGGATACGAAAGAGATGTGTATTTCTGGTGTTAGAAGTTCACTCTCGACGTGGTTCGGAAGTCACGTAAAGCCGTTGGTCCCGTTGCTGAATAACCAATGGTTCCATGCAACGTAAAAACACCATACGAACAAGACAAAAATAAAGTAGAGGATATTTTAACAATAAGTAAGAAAAAGAAATTGACGTTGGCTGGGCAGGACATTTAATATGAGAATGTCAGATAATTGATGGACGAAAAGAATAAGAGAGTGGGTCCCTAGAGATTGTAAACGAAGCAGGGGAAGGAGGAGAAGACGATGGATTGACGAGCGAAGAAAATTTGCGGTTGTAGATTGGCATACAAAGACCGTAAACAGACGGGAGTGGAAGGACATGTCTTCTGAGGCCATTATCCTGCAGTGGACTAGTAACGGCTGATAATAATGATGATGATGATGAGATATATATATATATATATATAATATATATCTATATATATATAATATATATTTCATTTTTTATTTTTTCATCAATTTATTTACCCATTTATTTATGCATTTATTATTTATTCATTTCTTTATTAAACTCTACTTCTGTTTCAAAATTACAATAGACATTTACTGGGAATTTTGAATGAGTGACGTCCCAATTATCTTTTGGGAAATACAGGAGGCAGACTGTGGTCTGCTGGGCTGTCTTGGAACTGCTCTGAGTGTTCCAGTGATGTCCGTTCCTATCAGATGTCAGTCTCTCTGTCCCGTCTGTCCTCCTTTGTCTCTTGTCTGTTCTTGGCACAAGACGGAACGCGAGACTGATGCTTACATGTCCTTTAAAATGAGACGCTAATAATATGATTCTCACCTAAAAATGGAAAGTGATTTTAAATTCTGATGGTGCTTCTACACGTACAGTCAAATGTGTTATAAACACACGTCGGCGACTCGTTGCACACATGTCACAAATAAGTCGAATACAAGTCAGCGACTCACTGGGATTCCTAACCAGCGTTTAATATCTATCATTGCCAGAGATTCGGACTTCACTGAGGTCGTTGACATGTTTTCAACATGTCTGTGATATGTATGTGTATGTGATAAGTTACCGACTTTTGTGTATGACATGTATACTGCATTGAAGCACCATGTTAAGCCTGATTTTCTTTTTCAAGTATATACACATGACAGAACTCGAAAGCAAATGGGCCGATTGTTTTGGATAAGAAGCTTTGGTTAGGAGTACCAATTAGTAGCTAAGTTGTATTCAACTTGTTTGTTTTGTGTTGGCGATAAGTTACCAACGTGTTTGTGACATGTTTTAGAGTGCGGATGCACACTAGACGTTGAATGGATGTGCATGTGGGTGTGTATAGTTTATGAAAGGAAACAGAGAGAGAGAGAAGAGAGAGAGAGAGAGAGAGAGAGAGAGAGATCCAACGAAAATCTTTGTATACTATTGGTATTTCCAACCGCTTTCCAGTTTAATATATTTCCCATGGAAACAATTGAATTGCACTTCTTAACAACTGTTTTACACAAAGAGCGACAACAACCCCTTTGAAAGTGTGTGGGGAAGAAACACTATAGGATCTTCATGAGGGTCTTTTGGCAGGTAATTAGAGTATCACTCTCTCCAATGAGCGTTCGAGAACATTCGAGCATCGCTGCATAAATGAGAGAATTGCGATCATTACCTATGAAGCAACGGAAAGGAAATGGACAGATACGAGGGAAATGTAAGGTGGCGGCTTTGAAGACCTTTACTTTTCAGATTTGTGTTAACCTTCGTTGAATGATTCTCTCTCCCTCTATTAGGAGACGGTTGAGGAAAGTAAGATGGCAGAAAGAAAATATGAGCGGAGGTACAGTAAAAGGGACGAAAGGTGTTGCAGCTAGGCGCCTAAGGGATGCTGCAAAGAACCTTAAGTAATGCCTACAGTGCACCATGTAAGGTGCATTGATGGTACTAGCTCCTACGGGATTCTGATTGTAAGGACAGGTTTTCAAACTCCTCAGAAGAAAATGTATTACTTACTACCTTTGTGCTTTGGAGAAAATAGAAATAACCGTTTACAATTCCTTTTTATTTGTTTGACTTATTCAAATCATCCATAAGTTTTGCAACATTTATTTTCTTAAGGGAGAATAAATTTTAGCATCAGAGCAAACTCAAAGTGCGTGACAAAAAAAACAAAAAACTATCGATAAATTTGATCATGGAATCTGACAAACAAATCAGCGATCATTCAGTGTCTCTTGCGTCGTAAATAATTGCATTCATTTGCCGCAAATCATGTAATGAAAGAAATTATCAACATCCTTTTCAGAGTAACTTTTGAATCAGGTACAAATGTATGACTGAATAATGAAAGGCGATATGCAGATGCTCCCTCCAAAATTAGGATTCCGCCCGGTGACAAATTACCGAATTTATTTTGCGAATCCTACATCGCCGTTTTGGTATACAATAGACGATGTATTTCCGGACTCTGTTGTATTATTGATGTATTCGTAATATCAGCGTTTGAATAGATTAATGGTGGTCTTTTAGAAGTTATGTTACAGAGGCTGGGAAATGCCCTCACGGCTTTGGGCATTGGGAGTTGCTATGCCTGAGACAGTTGAGCTTCCAAAGTGACTGTTGTCAGTTGGACGCCAATGTTATTCCAGACTCGGTTAGGTTTTGGAATGGGATGAATGATTGATTCTGAATTATTATGGGGGGAGCTCATGAGAGAAAGAGAGAGAATCTAATCACCCCTTTTGGATCGTTTGTAGATCTTATGTATATATATTCTTTTATTTTTTACTTAATCATTCACTTTTTTTTTATTTTTTATGTATTTTATTTATTTTTGATACTCAACAGCTTTTGAAATGATGGTAAATTGATATATTTTATCGTTATACTGACGGTATGTCATATCTGTAGAGACTGGCTCCCCTCTCTCTCTCTCTCTCTCTCTCTCTCTCTCTCAAATGGAGGCCCCTTCATTACTTTGCATATATTAAGCTCGACGTTTCCAAAGGGATTTATGTTGTTTTACGAAAATTAAAACAATTGCAAGGGTGACATTTTTTATGGGGGATTAATGTGCATCTTTATACAGTAGAGAGAGAGAGAGAGAGAGAGAGAGAGAGAGAGAGAGAGAGAGAGAGAGAGAGAGAGCTTCAGGCTTCAGGCTTCCTCATTACGGAGTGTTTTGTATATTTGTGATTTGTTTCTCATTAGACTGTGTTTCCGAAACTCTCTCTCTCTCTCTCTCTCTCTCTCTTCAGAAGTTTCGGGACTATTCTCTGGGCAAGCAAGGATCACGTCTCTTGCTTGTGTTTATACTGTTAATATTAATACGTCATTTGCGGCGGGACGTTGTGTATGTGTCTGTGTGTTCGTATATGAGAACCCTTTGTTTATTTTATTCCAACACAGCGTGCATTTTGATTTCACGTTTCTTCTTCTTCTTCTTCTTCCATGTGATTTCAGTTGTTGTCGTTTATTCGTGGTCTCATCTCCTCTGGTTCTTCAGTTTATGTTCAGGGACCTGGCTTCCTTTTGATTGCTTGTAGTTGTTGAATAAAGTGAGTGCCTTCCTGCGTTATGCTTCTCTCTCTCCCCCCCCCCTCTCTCTCTCCCAGTTAAACAGGGCAGTAAAAAAGATACCTGGTTTGTCAGTCGACTGTCGAGAGCAGTGACGTTAACCAGAAAAGTTAAAAACTTGAAAAGAAACTTCTATAAACTTGAACCCAAACTCGAAAAGTCCCTCTGCAATTGAGGTAACATCTTTAACGCTGTACACGCAAGCAAGTAACATGCACCTCGCTTGCCAGAGAATAGTAATGAAATTTCTCTGAGAGAGAGAGAGAGAGAGAGATAGAGAGAGAGAGAGAGAGAGAGAGGGAAACAAGTGATTTATATTCAACCGTCATCAACAAACGGCACCGGAAATATTCCCCTGATAAGTATTATCATTATTAATTTTATATCCCGAAAAATGATCCGTCCATATAACTTCCCAAAAAAGCGAGACAAAACAGATGAAATAAATTCGACCCTGGACAGCGTTTAAACGGCATCTTTCTATCCCAGAATAATAATAGAGAATTTATTGAGTGAAAACGATAAAAATACCTCCATGTTTGGAGGAACCCCGTGACGTCATAACCCTGAAACTCAATGGCGCTGATAAAGACTGACAGTGAAAATTCAGACACCGGGAAAATGAAATGCGCATTTCGGATGAAATGGCCCGACATTATGAACCCCCCTTCCCTTGGATATGGGGTTGGTGTGAGCGAGGGGGTTACGGGTCATTGCATTCTGCTGTTCGTTGGGTCGGTGGTCGGGGGGAGGTCCTCATTTTATGGAAATTGGGATATTTTAAACTGTTCAGCTGATGCTTCCCGTAAATGTACATGCAAGTGTGTGTGTATGGTGTGTGTGTGTGTGTGACAGACAGACGACAAACCGACAGATGGGAAAATGGTAACTTATTGAGAGAGAGAGAGAGAGAGGAGAGAGAGAGAGAGAGAGAGAGAGAGAGGCGAACACTGCAGTTACTGTTATGAACTTTCGTTTAAACCAAACTTCACATTGGTTGTTGTTTTCAGTCGAGGCGAACTTGATCAAAGAGACGGTTGTTTGATTGAAAATCCTGGTCTGAGTCATAAACCTCCATAATATCTGATATTAAGGTTTACAAACTTCAACAAACAACTCAGATTGGAACACAGCTTAATCCGGGTAACATTCCCTCCCTCTCTCTTCCTGTTTCTGCTTAAATATGACTTCGGGTCGTGTGAAACATTGTTACCTTCAGCCTCAGAAAACACTTTCTTTTTATTTGTTGGTGGGGGGCTGGACGGCGGGGTTGGGGGGTTAGGGGGCGGCTAACACTAAATCTCTTGGGGCGTGGCCGTAGAGTAGCAGTTCACGTTTGGTATTATACTAGGGGAAAAAGGAATATACGTATGGTAATTTTGCTCTTGCGTGCATTCAGAAACCTTGTTCTCTCTCTCTCTCTCTCTCTCTCTCTCTCTCTCTCTCTCTCTCTCTCTCTCTCTCTCATATTCCCTAAATCCTCAGTCAGTTTACAATGTTGATAACTTTCTGTAAGTGTGGATTATCGATTTTTTCTTGAGAGACAGTATAAACATATTGTATCCGGTGGTACTCGACTGTAGTCATGTTTAACCTGTATGTTTCCGACGCAAAATAGCCACACCTTACCTTAACAAAATTCTGTCTCTGAGAAATTGAAGGGGGCCAACCGCTACTAGAAATGAGAAGTGGTATCATTCACTCGTATTCGGTGGAATCGTTCTCCACGAGTTCCTAGGACAAACAATAAGTCGTCATTGTTGGGCGGAACTTGTCCAAATTTGGAGAGAGTAGAAGCAATCATTTTTGTGGAAAAGGGGACAAAAGGCCGTTCATTCTCTGCCGTCGTCATTATGACAGATCTTTTGGGTCACGTCACCTTCAGTTGGAACAAAACGGCTGGATTTGGGTGCCACGAAATGGACTTTCATTTCCACACTGCTCAGTCATGGCTGATGATGTCTGTCCCCATGGCCACATTTCGGAACATTTTATGAACTGTGTAGGATATTCTGCAGTTAATGGGAGGAGAGAGAGAGAGAGAGAAGAGAGAGAGAGAGAGAGAGAGAGAGAGACGAAAGAGAGAGAGAGAGAGAAGAGGATAACTGATCATACCAGAAATAAATTAATTTTCTCGATAATACCAACACTTGCATACCCAACTATCTCCTTTAGGAATACCCCTCCTCCTACCCATTTCCCAACCCCCCCCCCCCCACATCCCCACCACCACCTATTGCCTATCACAAGCTCCTGTATTCTTCTAAAAGAAATCAGGAGGAAGGGGTTAGTGCTGTCAGTGTACCTCTCGCGTTGTGCTGTAGGCATTACTTCATACTTTCCTCAGAACACACTCCTATCAATTGTTCAACATTATTCTCAGCGCTGAATGACCTCATACGTCCCAGCGGTTGGTATTTGGCCTATATTTTATATTACGATTCAAATTCTAGCCAAGATGATTGACAAAGGTACGAAAGCCAGAATATGCCACCCACATCCTGAAGACGTCAGCTCGAGAGAGAACATCAATGGAGAGGCAAAGGCCAGTTCTCATCTCGTTCACTTCAAGTAGGAGCAGATTCCAAGTAGTATCTGAGGATCAGAATTGATGAATTTGATAACCAGAGTCAATAGCAAAGGGCCGACATTTCTCATGAGGAGGGCTTAAGGTAGTTTTATTTTTTTCCACCAGAAGTGATTGTGTGATTTTCAGCCTTTAGTTATAGTTTTATAAATAAAAGTGACTAAGTATTTTCAGTTAACAGATGAACTTGAATAAGTCAGAAGGATCTTTTTTCCCCAGAAGTGCAATTTTCCTAATTTTTCCTCACACGATCGAAAGGGATTTGTATGAGTGAATAGATAATTTATGTAGCGTTTTTCATTTCAATACAGGGGCACTGACATTGAACAACATTCCATTTTGGGAAACCGTAGGCAGTATCTACATCATTTACACTTTTTCGTCTTTTGGGATTAATTAGATTTCCCTGTGGGATTTCCCTACAAAGTCCTGTTGTTTTTGAAGGTTTGTGAATGAGAGCCAGGCCATTAATCCCTCTGGGATTTGGTGATTTCATTTTCATCAGAGTCAATTTGATCATTAAGGCTGTTAGCCATGAAATTGCATTATGGAATGTAGACGGTAATTCTGTTTATTGACAGGAACAATACAGTACATGTGTTTGTGGAGAGAGAGAGAGAGAGAGAGAGAGAGAGAGAGAGAGAGAGAGAGAGAGAGAGAGAGAGAGTTTATGGAAGTGCTTGCAAATCCTCTTTAGCTTAACTGGTATATGTTGTAATCGTATTCCCAAACCTTTCGAATCAGAGGTGAATTCAGCAGTGAATTATTGACAAAGTGGTCAGTTAACTGCGGTGGCTCGATATATATATATATATATATATATATATATATATATATATATTATATATATATATATATATATATATATTTATATAAAAACGTATATACTTTATATACTACATATATGACCTCTGCCTTTGTCGCCGTTTTCATTCACACATTATGTAAGCAAAATCTGATTCTCTTTAGAGAAAGTATTACTCATCTGCTCCTAATTGGTTTTCCCCTCCTGAATATTTTTAAGATTAAATAGTTTGTTTTTCCTTTTAAGATTAAATTGATTATTTTTCAAACATTCTTTTGTGTCACTTAATTGACCATATTTCCGTTTTCCCCTTCTCGCCTTTGCTTTGATCTGTTTCTGTCCTTCGTTCGCCTTTTTCTCTCATTCCTTCTTCCGTTCTTGGCTTCACAAAGTGGCTCTCTCTCTCTCTCTCTCTCTCTCTCTCTCTCTCTCTCTCTCTCTCTCTCTCATAGCAGACCACTCGAAAGAGAAACATCAAATGTAAAACTCATTAAGTCGCATATAAAGACAGAAGGTTTAAAAACAGACTAACGGGAACAAGAGAACAAAAAACAAAAAAACAAACCAAGACAGTTATTATGGAAGAAACCAAAGGAAGGAAACAAAAGAAGGGTTGACAGTAACAGAAAAAAAAAAAAAAAAAAAAAAAAAAAAAAAAAAAAAAAAAAATGTTCGGGTTTGAAAGGCTTTTGAATATCATAGAGGAAAGGGAGGTATTTTGACATTGTCAAAATTCATTTATTATTGTTAATTTTTTGTCTGATTATTATTATTATTATTATTATTATTATTATTATTATTATTATTATTATATTATTATTATTATTATTATTATTATATTATTATTATTCAGAGGTAAACCATATTCATTTTTTGTTTTGTTTATTTATATAAATAAATTAAAAAAAAAATTTGAATCTTTCCTTTTGATATTTTGTTTGATTTATTTGTTTATTTATTGGCAAAATTAGGAAATATCTCCTTTTATTAATTGGTCGTATTTTTGCTTTATTAAATACTTCAAAGTTTCCTCTATACATTTCCCATGAACACATGATCTCTATTATTATTTCGGATAGTGAGTTTCTCATCCTCATTTGGATATTTTGATCTACTTCTAATATTAATTTATTTATTTGTATTTTAGTGAAATTCCCACCCATTCCAAATACTCCTCCATCTTTTTGGCTTTCATATTTCATTCAGAATTGAACTTCAATAACGAATAAAGACTCTCGAATCTCTTCTTTTTCTTTCGAGGTGATTGACAGCAAACTTCATCAACTTCCTTGAAAGCTGAAATACCATCTCTTCCGAATTTGGGAGGGGAGGGCGAAATTTGGAAAAGAATTGGCCCTCAGGTGACGTTTGATTTCTCTCTCTCTCTCTCTCTCTGTGAAAATATGATATTAAAGGAAATATTTTCGGCGTCATTGGCTATCGTAAACGAGACTTTTAGGTGAGGGGGACTAGGGGGTCCAGGGGGTCGGGTTTGGGGCGAAAGGTTTTGGTGCCGAGAGAGAGAGAGAGGAGAGAGAGAGAGAGAGACCTAACCTTACCTTACAGACCTTACAGTTCGTTCGGGTTGCCCTCCCCAGGTCCCACAGTGTGAGGCACCTCTAATGTCTACCATAGAGTTGCTATTACATCTCCGGTATATTTTGCATCTTCCAATCTTGGATGGTCTGGGATGCAGTTTAGATATTTGTCGAGCTTATTCTTAAACACATCTACGCTCACTCCTGATATATTCCTCAGATGACTGGCAACGCATTGAATAGACGCTGCATTATCGATGCTGGTGTGTAGTGGATTAATGTCCTGTGTGCTTTCCTTATTTTTCCTGGTATAGTTTTGGGCACTATTAATCTACCTCTGCTTGCTCTTTCTGATATTTTTAGTTCCATGATGTTTTCTGCTATTCCTTCTATCTGTCTTTCCATGCCTGAATTATCATGTATAGCGTTCTCTTCCTCCTTTGCTAAGACTATATAATTTTTAAGGATTTGTAAGTCTTTCCCATAGTCAAGGTCCGTTAACTTCGTTCTATTCTAGCTGTAAAGGAAATATCTCCTTTTATTAATTGGTCGTATTTTTTGCTTTATTAAATACTTCAAAGTTTCCTCTATACATTTCCCATAACACATGATCTCTATTATTATTTCGATAGTGAGTTTCTCATCCCTCATTTGGATATTTGATCTACTCTAATTATTAATTTATTTATTTGTATTTTAGTGAAATTCCCACCCATTCCAAATACTCCTCCATCTTTTTGGCTTTCATATTTCATTCAGAATTGAACTTCAATAACGAATAAAGACACTCGAATCTCTTCTTTTTCTCTCGAGGTGATTGACAGCAAACTTCATCAACTTCCTTGCAAGCTGAAATACCATCTCTTCCGAATTTGGGAGGGGCGAAATTTGGAAAAGAATTGGCCCTCAGGTGACGTTTGATTTCTCTCTCTCTCTCTCTCTCTCTGTGAAAATATGATATTAAAGGAAATATTTTCGGCGTCATTGGCTATCGTAAACGAGGGACTTTTAGGTGAGGGGACTAGGGGGTCCAGGGGGTCGGGTTTGGGGCGAAAGGTTTTGTGCGAGAGAGAGAGAGAGAGACCCCAAGAGAGAGAGAGAGAGAGAGACCTTACCTTACCTTACAGACCCTTACAGTTCGTTCGGGTCGGTTTTTTGCCCCCCCAGGTCCCACAGTGTGAGGCACCTCTAATGTCTACCAGAGAGTTGCTATTACATCTTCCGGTATATTTTGCATCTTCCAATCTTGGATGGTCTGGGATGCAGTTTAGATATTTGTCGAGCTTATTCTTACATCTACGCTCACTCCTGATATATTCCTCAGATGAGCTGGCAACGCATTGAATAGACGCTGCATTATCGATGTGGTGTGTAGTGGATTAATGTCCTGTGTGCTTTCCTTATTTTCCTGGTATATAGTTTGGGCACTATTAATCTACCTCTGCTTGCTCTTTCTGATATTTTAGTTCCATGATGTTTTCTGCTATTCCTTCTATCTGTTTCCATGCCTGAATTATCATGTAGCGTTCTCTTCTCCTTCTAGATATATAATTTTAAGGATTGTAGTCTTTCCCAGTAGTCAAGGTCCTTAACTTCTTCTATTCTAGCTGTAAAGGACCTTTGTACACTCTCTATTTGTGCAATATCCTTTTTGATAGTGTGGGTACCATAGCATATTGCAATATTCAAGTGGACTACGAACATATGTTTTATAAAGCATAATCATGTGTTCAGCTTTTCTTGTTTTGAAGTGCCGTAACAACATTCCCATTTTTGCTTTACATTTTGCCAACAGAATTGCTATTTGATAATTGCATAACATATTCCTATTCATCATCACACCAAGGTCTTTAACTGCTTCCTTATTTGTGATTGTCTCATTATTAGGTCCCCTATATCGGTATAGCTTTCCTTCTCTGTCTCCATAATTTATTGATTCAAATTTATCAAGAGTTAAATACCATCCTATTTACCTCTGCCCAATCATATACTTTGTTAAGGTCTCTTTGTAGAGCATTCCTATCTTCATCACAAGTAATTTCTCTACTTATTCTTGTGTCATCTGCGAAACTACTCACTACTGAGTAGTGAGTATGTCTATGTCTTCAATCATAATAACAAACAGTATTGCAGCTAACACCATACCTTGTGGCACACCGGATATTACCTTGGCTTCATCCGATTTCTCATCGTTTGCAATAACTATCTGTTTTCTGTTGTGTAAAAATTCTTTTAACCATCTTCCTACTTTATCCACGATATTGTGTTTTCTAATTTTCTTTGCTAATATATTATGGTCTACCTTGTCAAAAGCTTTTGCAAAGTCTAGATAAACCACATCTGTTTCATTTCCACTTTTCATATTTATGAATATGTTCTCACGGTGGACTAACAGTTGGGTTTGTGTACTTTTTCCGGGGTATGAAACCATGTTGTCCTATATTAAACAAGTTATTTTTTATTAAATGTTTCATAATATTTTTCTTCATTACCCTTTCATACACTTTCATAATATGTGATGTTAGACTCACAGGCCTATAATTACTTGCCTCTAGTCTTGATCCACTTTTGAAAGTAGGGGTAATATATGCTAATTTGTGCTCATCATAAATCTTGCCTGCATCTACACTTTGTCTTAATAATATTGCAAGTGGCTCTGCGATAGAATGAACTACTTTCTTTAACAAAATAGCAGGAACTCCATCAGGCCCTGCTGCAGCTTCATTTTTAATTTCATTAATTTCCTGCACAATATCAGCTTCATTAATTTCTATGTCAGCTAAATATTCACTATTTTCGTCCCTTACTTCTATATCATTATCTTCATTATCTATTCTAGGGAGTGTAATTTTCTACTTATATCGTTCTGCCTGTATGTTGCAAATTTTTCCTTTTTTTTCATTCGTTAATCTCCTTCAAATTCTAGAGGGCCTATTTCTATTCTTCTTTTATTCATCTTTTTCGCGTATGAGTATAATAGTTTGGGGTTTTTCTTGATATTTATTAGGGTTTTTTCTTCCAAGTCCCGTTTTTCATTTTCTTTTGATTGTATAATCTTTTGTTCTACATTTTCTATCTTACTTTTTAGTTCTATAACTTTCCATGCATTTTTTTCTTTTTCTTTTGCAAGAACTTTTTTCCACTTTCTGATTTTCTGGAACAAGATCCTTCTGTCTCTTGGTATGCATGACTGATGTTTACTTTTCTTCTTCGGCATTTTCTCTAATATTTTATATAATATCTCCGTATTTACCCTTATGTCATCACTTACGAAAATGTTATCCCAATCTTTGTTTAATTCTTCATTTATTTCTGAGCATTTTATATTTTTACTGTAGAAGTTGTATTTTCCATATCCTTCCCACTTTTTCATTTCTTGCTTATCTCTGTTTTCACTTGCTTTGGAATGGACTGTTAATTCTATGACATTATGGTCTGAAATACTCGCATTATAACATAATTCATCTCGTTCACAAATACTAGGTCTAAAGTATTTTCCTTTCTTGTTGGCAGGTGATTTATTTGTTGAACGTTGTATTCTAGTAGCATATCTAATAGCTTTTCGAATTGCCTCTTATCTTCTGCACTACTATTACTCTATTTTTTATATGTATAAGTACAACCACAATCTCCTATTCGTTCTTTCCAGTCTACGAAAGGAAAGTTGAAGTCTCCAGATAGGAGAATAGTCCAGTCCTTGTGATTTCTACATATATCATCCAATTTTTCAATTATTAAGTCAAACTCTTTAGTATTAGGAGGTCTATATATTACTATGTTC
Source organism: Macrobrachium nipponense (assembly GCF_015104395.2). Classification (NCBI taxonomy): domain Eukaryota; kingdom Metazoa; phylum Arthropoda; class Malacostraca; order Decapoda; family Palaemonidae; genus Macrobrachium; species Macrobrachium nipponense. The sequence continues at coordinate 64,444,317 of NC_087213.1, read as the reverse complement.
ATTAATTTTTCAGATTCAAATTCTACCGCTATTAGTTCACATTCTTGAGTTTACTATATTTCTCATATATTTTTCCTTGTTTTTTGTCTTTCCCATATATTGCGGTTCCCCCTTGATTCCTATTTTTTCTATCTGATCTATAAGTTTGGAACCCTTTTATTTGATCATCATTCCCAGTCTCTTGGGAATACCAGGTTTCACTTATATTCATTATATCTATTTTCATTTCAATTTGGGTTAGTTCTTCTAAGTATTCTATTTTTCTTTTTGAGTTACTCGTAACTAAACCCTGCGCATTCATCACTATGATGGTTTGCGTGTTTTCTCCTTCATTTAATATTGGTAGTAATAAGGATTTTCCCATGTCTCTTTCCTGTTCTGGTATGTTGTTCTTTTTTGTTTTTTTATTTCCAGAAATTCTGACATTAAAAAATCCAACTTTTCCATATATTTGATCTTCCTTCAATCATAATTAATCATTTTGTGTCTGAATCTGCAATTTTCTCCGTTTCTGCAATATCCTCTTGCATAATAAATACAGTTATTATCTCTTGAGTAGAATTTTGGAGCTGATGCTTTGAAATTTTTTGCTGACACCTCTGCATATCTCGTTGGTGGCTTGCTTTTTTCTTTTACCTGATATTCTTTATTTCTCTCCTTATTTGTTTCTTTCTTATTTTGGATTTTATTACTTGGTTGGTTATTTATTTGATTATGATTCATGGCTACAGGGTGCATATATTTACATTTTTTGTCGAACTTACATCCTTTTCCTTCTTTTAGGTTTTTGCATATTTTTGGATGCAGATCTCTGCAATCATCCCCATAGCCATCTAGGTATGCACATTTACCATATATTTTCATAGTTGTGACATACCTTAGGATGTTTGTTAGTAACATCTTTCTCCAAATCTGCAATTCCCTCTTTCAAAAGGTTGCAGATTTTGTCTTTTTTGTCTATTTTTTCCTCTTTCCCGTCATTGTGTAGATCTGGGTAGAGCCTCTTCGGGATTTGCTTTTGTGTTGTCATATCGTAATTTATTTCTTCGTAGGTATGCTGCTTTATTGCCTCATATGTAGTATCAATGAGTATCTCTGCATCCATACTTTTATCTTGTTCTTTGTTTTCCTTATTTTTTCTGTCATTTCAGTTTTGATTACTCTCTTCCGTTTTCCTCTTCTTCTCTTCTCCTCTTCCTCTTCTTCTTCATCCTCAACTATTTGTACATTCAATCTTGATTTAATAACATTGTCTATCCATGATAGACATGTTGAACAAAAAATTCTTGTATCTTTTCTCATATCTTGCATTACCTCAGCACACTGTGGATGGGTCGGAATGTTGCATGCAGCACATTTTCTGATTAGGTTTTGTGGATTAACTATGCTATACCACACCTTACAGAGAGAGAAAGAGAGAGAGAGAATCACCTTGCTCTCTAATTCAGTAACAGCACTAAATTGCAAAAACATTTGACGTGAATGCTGTGAATCAAAAGTACAAAAAAATTGAAATCCTCAAATGCTTAAAATTCCCAGGGATATTCAACATTGTTAACAGCTTACAAAATGAAAGCATTTAACTGAATAACAAAATTTAACAAACAAGTTAATCAATAGTTAGTTTTGAAAAATATTAACTTACGGCCTGCCTTGATTAAAAGCTAAAGTTTTGTAACACAAGTTAACAGAAAAACTACTTTTTTTATATGATCAATTTTTTAATGAATCGGAGTTACGAGGAGGTTTTGTTGGGTCTGAGGTTTTCAAAGAACGTTAGCACTACAGTATATAACACGTCATCGACACACTTCGGGAACTTGATGCAAACCTGTCACAAACATGTTAACAACAACAAGACGGCCGTCAGTGGAGAACGATGACAACTACGTACAATAATCATGGGTTTATAAGCAAGCCTATTTACTAATGAATGTCATTTAATTAAGGAGGAATCCTCTTGAAATGACTCTCTCTCTCTCTCTCTCTCTCTCTCTCTCTCACACACACACACACACACTTAAAAAGAGGCTGCAATAATCTGCGAAGGAAGAGTCTTATAACAAAATCATCTAGTGTCACACGAACACGTTTCCAGATATCTATTGATGTTAATTCACCCGAGTATCTAATATAGCATTTATCGAAGAAATTCCTTCCTAAACTCATAATTCCATATGTGCAAAAACCCACAAAGTCACACTACCCAATCAATTACTTTCATTTCAAATAATTCATTGACTCCAGAAGTCATGGAGGACAGCAAGAAACAAAATCTTTTGATCATTTCGTAAAACCCAAAACAAGAAGACTAATTAAGGGCTTCCAGCAGTTTCCTTCCTTTCTTTCTGCTTATCCTGTGAGGCTGCAACACACACACGAGGCGTTTTGCTTCGGAATATTAAAACTGCTTATGGTTCCTAGAGAGAGAGAGAGAGAGAGAGAGAATTATTAATGCAGTATTTTTTATGAAAATTTATTATTGTTTCGTTTATACAGCAGGATTATATGCAATTTTAAAGGCTTTAAAGGAAGTTTTAATTCGAAATGAAAATAATTTTATTATATATTGTGACTCAAGTAGTGTTCTTCAGTCGCTATAATCTTTTAACCTTTTAAACCCTCCGATTTTAGATATATTGAAATGGCTGCTTTTACTGAAAAGAAGAGGGAAAGAAATAAAGTTCTGTTGGGTGGGTTCCTTCCCATGTTGGAGTGACTGGGAATGAGAAAGCTGACCAACTTGCAAAGTCTTTGGTCAACTCCCCAGAACCCACAAGGTGCCTACTACTATATCGGGATTTGTATCCTCTAGTAGGTCAGAGAATTAAAAAATGTTTGCAGTCCCAGTGGGAGGATATTTTAACTAATAAAAAAATGCGTAGTATCACGTCATCAGTGTCTCCTTGGTCATATCCGTATATGCCAAGGAGACAAGAAACGATGTTGTGCAGATTGAGGATTGGACATACAAGACACACATGGGTTCTTGATGTCTCGTGAAAATCCTCCGTTTTGCGAGAACTGTACTGTGCCCTTGACTGTGAGACATTTGCCGGTTGAATGTCCCAGACTTCGGAATTTAAGACATAGGTTCCTGTCTTGGGGATGTGATAGAGGAGGTAATTTTATCCTATCTACAATTCTAGGAAAGGATTGTAATATAGAACAGTTATATAAATTTATGGTGGAGGCAGGCCTCTTCAACCAAATTTAAATTATACATAGATTGTCTATGTAAGAACTTATATATATGAACAAAATTTTTATATGAAATTTATTAAAATCTTATTTTTTTTCTATTTAATTTATTTCGGTGTCAATTACCCAGATGTTGTGACGCCAGATTTAATAGACACAATCAATCACTTCTGGAAGCTGCAGGAGATCTGAGGACGAAGGAAGGTCCCACAATCAGAAAGACACAGACAGGAAGGACAAATCCTACCTGAACGGAAACGCTCCGACGCCCCAGAAAAGATGAACTTCAGCACTCAAGATCAGAAGGTTCAAACGCCATAGTCACGACAACCCATCAAATTTAACCAAAAACCTAATACCCCATTTCCCTTTATCGACAGCCAAAGCTACACTACGTCAATTATTACAGAATTAATAAAAAAAAAGGATTCCATTATTTTCCTGATAAATCATTTTAGTGGTGTTCTCTCTCTCTCTCTCTCTCTCTCTCTCTCTCTCTCTCTCTCTCTCTCTCTCTCTCCGTTTTACTTCCTCTTCCGCTCGCAATTAGAATTTTGATTCCGATTCCAGGCTTCCAATTCGAGGGACAACCATTATTTCTAATCCCTAATAGGCGAACACATCTCTGAGGGAAATCTTTCATGCATCACTGGGGGAGATGGACTGAGCGAATCAGAACTGCATAAGAGAGAGAGAGAGAGAGAGAGAGAGAGAGAGAGAGAGAGAGAGAGAGAGAGAGAGCCTCTTTCCTCTGAGAACTGGTCGTTTAAGAGGAATGACAAAGGTTTCCATATGTTGAGAACTTTCATTTCAAATCTGAATCCCAGAGGAAACAATATCTGGAACCTTGACCCTCGATGTTCAAGATGAATCTTGGCAGAAGGTAAGGAAAGCTATTTCTTTAATATAAAATAAAACCTACGTCTACCTAACACTTCAACAACCACACACTTAAGGAGCCACTTCAAACCAAACAAACAAGAAAGCATCAAGACCCAGAATATTCTGACTCGAGAAATTTCCTAGACCTATGCAAGAGAACCAGTCAAGGATTGCCCAACAAGGAAGGCCCAGAAATGTTCAATACGAAGCCCTTATTCCAGGATCATTGAGAATATTTCTAATTTTCGTCTAAAAGGGGGGAGATCAAAGGGGAAAGGAAGGAAGGGGAGAAGGGGAGCGACCAGGAACTTTAAAATGTCTTCTCAAAAGATGGAGAAAGAGGGTCGACGTGATTGCACGAGTGACCAGCCATAAAAGCGGGGTAGAAAACGGTTTCCTCAAAGTTTCAGAAGCAGACTACGTCAACTTGTAACACGTTGCTGACAAGAGAGAGAGAGAGAGAGAGAGAGAGATTTATGTACCAGGAAACAAACTTAAAATCAACTTTAGTCCTGCCCTCAGTTGTTTCTACTTGATAGCCTAAGGCTTTGCAGGCTTGAAAGGCTCAAACTCAATTAAAACGAAATGATGATAATTGGTCTTCGCTATTGAATTAAGGCAAAATTCGGCACTTGACATCACAGATATCAAACGAAACACGGTTGTTCCAACACTTAAGTGTATTCTACGGCCGTCTAGCGATCGTCAAATGTCTTATTTGAACACTTTGTATCGCGAAAGAGAAACAACAAAATTGTGGTTTTTCTCTTAAAGCGAAGTGCCTCGTAACAAACTATCTCACTGGTGATAAGCACATTTTATCTAATTTAAGCGCTGTCACACTAGCGAAATTTCCGTTGACTTATGAATTTGACGTCGACTTTTCATGTTTTAACGACGACTTTCTGGTGTCGTCGTCACGAATTTTGAAAACGGTACCGATCGAATTCAACTTATCGCTACCGTCGACTTTATTGTTTGTTTATATCTCGGAGAGCGCGCATTTCAAGTCATCAGATGCAAGATGGAGTTCTTGGTACAGTTGCCAAGATTGCCAGAACAGTTTTTGGTCGAAGATATGGGAGAGAGACGATGCTTATGGGACCATAGGCATGATAGTTTTATGAAAAAGGGTCTTAAATGAAAAAAATTCCAAGAGATCACCATGCGACTCAGGGAAAACTTTCCTGAACTTGCTGATCTTTATACCGATAAGCATGCTACATCGTCAATATCAGATTGTTATATAGCCTAGGTCTGTTCTCATTTTTTTTTTTTTTTTTTTTGAATTAGCAAATAATGTAAACAAAAATCATACATTTTTTTTCAGTTTTTCTCTAGCTTAATTTTTAGTACAGTCTAACTGTGGTTGTGTAAACAAGGTTAGGAGTAGCCTATCTAGGCTAGCCCTAGCTTATTTTTAAAAATAAAACTTTTCACATCTTTTAAACCAGGACCGAATCCAAAAGACTTTTCAAAATTCTACGCAGCATCATTAAACACGTGCAAGCACGACCCACTAATTGCTTTGTGTTATAAAGCATAGTTGTTTTATCATTCCGGGAAGTCACAGCTCAGATGGTTTGTTTACGTTTTGTCGACGACAACCACGGTATGAAGAAGAACGCAAAATATAATAAGGTAAGGTGAATTACCTAGAGGTCCCGTTTTCAACGCTCATGCGCATGACGTCACCTGGAGACTTAGAGAGTTCCCAGACGACACATAGGCGGGATATATCCCGCGTTTTTTCACACATGTTCATGTTTTCATTTGCGAAGACAGATTTATCATGGTAATATGTGCCATATATGGGTGCTCCAATTCTTATAAGACCAATATAACTGATGGAAGTGAAAAAATGAGATTTTACAGTTTCCCAAAAGATGCCGAACTATGTAAGAAGTGGGTGAATATGCGCAAAAGAAGTGATGGTATCAATGCCAAAACTGCACGAATTTGTTCGTCCTATTTCCAACCCAATGATTTTCCCAGAAACCTTGGGCACGAATTGCCTTAAGACTGCCCGAAATCTAAAAGAAGATGCCATATCGACACAAAATCTTTGTAATAATGTTACTGTTGCTTCGGGTAAGCCTATCACAAATATCTCGTCACTTTAGCTTGGTTTACTAGGCATATGAATGTTTCATGTAGCATTTTGGTCAACTAAGCGAACTGTATATGAATAGGCTCACTTAGAAAATTAAGAGATTATATGAATATATCAATTATATTTCTCATGCAAGTAATAATGTCTCTGAAGATCGGATGGAGAGAGAGAGAGAGAGAGAGAGAGAGAGAGAGAGAATTTTGCAGAAATGTTTTCGTGTGCTTAAATGCTATTTCTTGAGCTTTAAATTACATTAAAAAGATTTGGTTGCTTCGAAATACGTCCTGATTTTATATGGATAAACTATGAAAAATGTATGTATGTTTATAAGTTGTATTATTATATAATATATTGTATATAATTATAGTATTATATTATATATATGTATATATAATAAAATTTGTTTATTAAATATATATGATAATATATATTAATATAGAATATATTCTATATATATATATCTAATATAAATAACAACTTTTTCTCTTTACATATGATTTCCAGTCCTCGCCTGTTTCATCTAGATCAGCTGAGCCTAATGACGTATCCTTATTTCTAAATTTAAACGCTACGAACCTAGATCTTTGGGAGCAACATTTGAGCTTTGAGATGGACCACTTACATTTAAGTACTCTGTAGTGACACAAACATTAAGACCCTGACTGGTTAAACTATTGTCTCTACCCACTATGCATAACCGTAGTCTATATTTAAATTCCAAAGGTGACGGATGATCATGACAATGACCAATTTGTCGTATGAAAGAAAAGAGATGTTCGACTGTGTCTTGACATAGCCGAATTGTCAACATCCATACAGTTCATGTAACATGTTATACTATCCTTTTACTGATTTAGATGAAATAATAGCGCCGTTCTGGAACGGAGACATTTTGCCTTTCACTTTAGCATTACTAGCAAAATCAATCAGTTGATCAAGTATTTCGACTTGATGTGGACTGTTCCAGAAAGCATTTCTAACTTTCTTTACCAAATCATATTTCATGCACAAGTTCATCAAGTCAAATCCCTTTTCATCGCTCTGGCATTTCGATTTGGTGAAAATATAAACGCATATGTTTCAGTAACTTGTGTGTGTATATTTACATATATATGTATATATATATATATATATATATATATATATATATATATATATATATATATATATATATATATATCTAACCGCCTCTAGGTTCTAAGAAATAATAAAATCTTCTTTCCTTGCGAAAACTGGACAGGGCAGATGACAAAAACGTTCTTGGCACAAATGCTTCCAGTAGCTTCGAAATCTGACTCAATCTTCATAAAGAAATGTGCAATCTCCACGTGGGACTCGGCAAAGACATACGCGTACGAGTCCAGTCTGTTAAAAAAAAAAGACGTACTCTACTCGATCGACACGAAGGAGAAGTCTTATCACGTACGATGACAGATTCTCCAAAACACAAATGAAGATTTGAGCACGCTATCAAACACGTTGACAGATTTAGGAAAGCAAACGGATTTCGCAGACCCTCTAATCTTAAAGTGTTGACATAAAAGGGGAAACAATCATAGCTTCGAAAATACAAAGAAAATTTCTCTCTTTTTACATTCTACGTTATAATATATATATATATATTCTTTTACATTATGTAATGCGAAATCTGAACACGCATTTAAAACATCCTATTCTAAGCTATCTAGGAATCTGAAAAAATGTTACACAATCTACATGACATTTCAAAAAGGGGAAACATGCATTTTGAAAGTAGCAATATATAGATATCTATATATATATATATATATATATATATATATATATATATATATATATATATGTGTGTGTGTGTGTGTGTGTGTGTATATATATATATATATATATATATATATATATATATATATATTATATATATAATATACCCCGGCACTGTGGTGGGACTTTGAAAAGGTACACTTGAATTAGTACACTTGAACCGGTACACTTTGAAGAGGTACACTTAAATAGGTGCACTTTGAATAGATACGCAATGAATAAGTACACTTTGATTAGGTCCACTTAAACTAGGTACACTTGAACTAGGTAGGCTAAAATAAGTACACTTTGAGAAACATAGCAGAAAGCTTCATGATGACGCTTGGTAAGGAAATAAAACTGCAAGATTCCTAAAGGCAATCACAGGAATATTCCAGGCGATTGATATTCCAGAGGCGTCGAGTCACCTTCAAAGTCTGGAAGGGAGGGGAGTTGGAGAGACCTCTGTCAGCCCCTAACCCCCTCCCTCCCGTCAATCAGGCACCACATCCTTTGATCTTCATCCGTCACGTTTCTGATCTCTCTCTCTCTCTCTCTCTCTCGTAAGCAATTTTGTCAACTCTAGCTAAGTTCTGAGTTCCACTATCCCAGATCTTGGTTTCTCTAATTTGTGAATCATATTAACACGAATCAATCTGAGAGAGAGAGAGAGAGAGAGAGAGAGAGAGGCCCACAGATATTCCTCAAAATCTCCAGGTATAAAATGACCCAACCAGAAAAGACTTTAAGAACCAGTTGAAAAGTTCTCATTTCCAGAACTTGTTCAAGGCCTTTTGGGTTCTGCGTGACACGAGAGAGAGAGAGAGAGAGAGAGAGAGAGAGAGAGAGGAGAGAGAGAGGAGAGAAACTTAAATCAATCAGCAATCGCCAAGTAGTAGGAATGAAAGGGAAGGCGAAGCGTTTCATTCTGAATATCATTATAACTGAAGCCACTCTTGGAAGTCGATTGCTTAAATCTTGTTTATAACCACGACTCATAAAAATTATCCAGGATATAATTCTGGACAGATTTATACATAACAGCTGCAGTATTTCCATAGATGTTTGTACATTTGTATAATGATTTTCATTACCAAATTTTCTGCTGAAGGTGAATCTGATTTTAGAAAGAAAATTTAACTCTGAAACAGACAATATGGCGACACCAACAACCACGTTTGGAAGGTGCAATCAACCTAAGTGAGTGGTACAGCAATTAGCCCACATTTGCCATGACCCTGGGTCGCCCCTGGGCTCCACAACCATGATCCCAAAAAAAGGGGAACAAAGGTGGTAGGCATGGGAAGAAACACTTGTCCATAAACTGTCTGGAAAACAGACATAAACAAGGAAAGAAGTTGGTTATCAGCCTCGTTCTTTGGGAGAGGAAAAAGGAAAAACACGACTACTAGTTTCCTTTCTCTGATGGAAAACAAAAACCGCCGACGATGATTTTTTATGAAAAACATGGAAAGATGATTTGTGGCTCCTTCGAAACAACTTACGGCCTCGTAAGTCTCCGGTAACGATTCCGGAAGTTTTCCTCAATAACCGTCAAGTTGCTTTATCCGCTTCGTCTTCCATACGTCTCGATATTTTGTTTTCTTTCTTTCTTTCTCACTTCCAAATATTCACACGGCCCCCTTTTTTAAAGATGTGTAACTCTTGTCGAAGGTTGTCTCAATTATCAATTCAATCTCGACTTAAATATTGGAATATCAAATCACTTTAGTTTCTCAGTCAGTCGAGTTAATATTGAGTCTTATCAATAGTTTGTTGAATGACTACCTACGATAGCCAGAAACAGCGGAAAAAAACGAGCTGCCGTGGCAATCTCTGTCAACATAAGCAAAGGCCAAGCAACCTCGTGATGAAAATCATTGCTAAGAAGCGTCGTACACTCTTCATACAACCTTCAAGACCAAATTATTGATGAAAAACACTAATAAACAAGTTGAAGAATCTTTTCTTCAACAGACCATAAAACTCTCGTGTCAGGCGAGACCTCAAGATCTTTCAAGATGGAAAATAAGAGTTTAGACAGCAATGCAGATCTTAGCACTGTCTGACCCAGAAATGCTTTCAGAAGGCAGTTCAAGAAGAAACTTATTTTTTTCTGTTTCTCTGCCTGACTGTCTACAAAGTTCCTGTCTCTCTCTGTCTATCTTTATTCAGTAATATGAACTGCCTTATTGCCAGTTAATTACAGGAAGCAGAGAGCCCTGGAAATTCTAAGATTCGTAGAAGATTAAGAAGATTAAAGAGAAATCGTCAACTGTGGGGACCTGTGGACCTCTTGGTACAAATATCGCTTTTTCTGTAACTCTTCTCATTCGTCACCTGCCTGAAGGGAGAGACAGTTTGGTCTCTGATATATAGCATTTACTCTCTACATTTTGGCGTTTTTATGGGCTCCTGTTATCAGATGGAATTCTGTTTTAAAAGAATATATCTCACAGTCATTTATATATATATATATATATATATATATATATATATATATATATAATATATATATATATATATATATATATATATATATATATATATATATGAATATTATATATACTATATATATATATATATATATTATATATATATATATATATATATATATATATTTATATATATATATATATATATATATCATATGATATATATATATATATATATATATATATATATATATATATATATATATATATATATATATATATATATGTGTAAGTGTTTTACATAATAAAAATATGGAATGTTAGTCCATATATATAAAAGTCTAAAACTAAAGAGGTCAACCAGATTGCTTGCAGGAATGTGATCAGACTAGAGACGCTAAAGATGACGTATACAATAAGTATGTAAGCTAAGATAACATGCCGTCACCTGTAGTCATTCAATTGTTTATAAACATTAGTCCAAGCTCCCTGCTTGAGACAACTACCCCGACCTATTATTCAAACGGCCTACGTGATCTGTAGCGTGTCCTCATTTGATTGTGTGTTCGTATGAAACTATGTCATTGTATGTATGTTCATATGTTCGAACTACTGTCTGTTCCTTCATAACTTGTAACAGAGATGGTAGACAAGCAGAACAGAGTTAGCTATCGTCATTAGAAGACCTGTACCTCTTTACCTAAGCTTTATCATGTAGAGGAATAGGATTAGCCATCATCATTGGCAGAAGCGATCAAGCTATCGTCATAGAAGACTTGTACGATCATACCTGATCTTCATCATGTAAAACTTCAGAAGAATATACTATTTTTATACCTTTTGTGTTTTCTACAAGAACCTCACCGAACCATGAGTTTCAAACACATCGTCGTAAAGATAATACCGACTTCGTAAGTGATCTACAAAACCCCAGACACTCCATGGAAGATGGAAGTGCAATACCAACCGACTTAGCGTATAGATTATCGCTAGTCTAACATTACCTCATAGGGCGCCTTATCATACAAGGCACAAGCCCTAATATTGGTGGCCAGCGGACCAGAAGAACTCTACAACGTGCCTACGAAGAAAAAACAGAATAATAAATCATGAAGTCAACGACGACGAAAGCAGCAGATTCTTCAAGCAACCTAGTATCATCATTAGTGAGCGACTTCAGAAAACAACAAGATTCGTCAAGCAACTTAGTATCATCGTTAGTGAATAACTTCAAGAAACAAAACCGACGTGTCCTTTTCCTACGGCAACGGAAGCTTCGCTTCTCATTAGAATCATTCAAGAAAACATCGTTATGAGCGTTTCCGGCACTCCAAGAAACAAACCGAACGCGTCTGCAGCATCGGATCTTTCAAGGCTCGAATCATCGAAACAACGCGCACGGGGAAACTGAAGCCAAAACCAGGTCGTCCGCTAAATAGAGAAGGAGGACCAAGGCCGTGTGTCGTTATCGGAACACCGTGACTTCCCACAAAAGCAAGCTAAGTACAATTTTTTATTCATTTGGAGTAACTTTGAGTGTTTCCTTTGCAGGTCGAATTTCGTTCCATTCCTGTGGCTGAAGTTACGAGACATTCTAATCTTAACTTGTTCTACATCATTGAGATTTCGCTACTGCGAGTTTTTATCTTTGATGTCTGTTTCCAGAAGTTCTACTGAAATATCATAATCAATATACTATGTTAATTTTATCATTTTGGTGATTATTAATCCCTTACGTAACAAATCATATTAAACAGTGAATATTGCGTTTACGCAGTGGACGTCTGTATTTATACAGATGCATGGATAGGTCGTTAAGCACCGTAGTGATTAGAAAACACACAAAAAAACAAGTGGAACACCCGTACAAAATCTATATAAATTAGAGGTAACACTATTTCGGGTCATGACAATAAATGCTCCTTTGCAAGTCCCGATCGCAGTTTTTAGAGCCTTGAGTTTTTTGAGTTATATAAAATATCGAACCTCAATGACTCAACTTAACTTTAAAAATACGGCTGGATTGCAAGGAATAACATGTCTGTAAAAAAACTTTCATCAGGCTAAATGCGCTGACCAGGATCCCTCACATTTCAAATTTTAGCAAAGAATGAAGTACAAACAGTTAAAATTGTATGCAGTAGTGATAACTTGTCTTATAGTAATCGCTCAGTTCTAATAGTTCGTCATTTCATTGCGTATACGTAAACCCAGCAAACATAATGCTAAAACACACAATTACGTTGCCGATGGTAATAAAGAGAAGGATCCTAATTATTACAAAAAGAAATAGAAACAGTAGCCTTTCAGAATCAAACAAGCAAACTCGGTTACTGTCACCTATCAAGCGGTCAAGGTTAGTCAAAAAAACTGCCGAAGTTTTCAAACAAAGCGAAGCAAATTCCACACAATAAGCGACTCTAGCAGAGTGGGGAAAACCAAAAAAGCCGATGTGGTTCATACCCAATATCTTTTTGAATTAAAAAGATTTTTCCTATGAAAAACACACGACCGTATAAGTAATCAGAGCAGGTTTTTCGTTTTTAATTTTAATACATTAAGTTATAAAAATAAATACTGGTGGATTAAGCCCAACTGTACGCGCCGTAAAATTAGAATATCTTGTTTTATTTCTTTAGTACACGCAATATCTTGTATTTACGGACTCACCGTCTGTTGTTCGAACTTCCCTAATGAGAAGTCCGGATAAGCGAGCGCTTACAGATACCTCTATAGTTATAAAAAAAATTGAATCTGTATCTAGTGTAATTGTAAGATTCATCTAGGGGTATACAAAATATTATCTTACATCCTGCAAAATAAGGCGTGTTTATCAAAGGCAAAATCCTATAAACCTTCAAACATATTAAAATCCGTTTGAACAAAAAATGAGACAGTTAATCAAATAATAACTTATATAAAGGAACTATACATTTGTCTCATAAATCGTACATTGTTCAAATGACCCAACAGAATTCTCCCTCCCACAACCGCAGTCGCAATTTGCACGCAAAAATCTCGAGAAGCATGCACCCTCGAATGTCTTAGTGCGTGTAAAAAGACTTTGCTGGGAAATGAAATTTTTAATCCTTCCCGACACTCTGAAATATAACGATTTCCGCGAACAAAGCCCTAAAAGTATACATATCGTGGGATAGGAAGTTATTTAAATATAGCATTTTTTATTGTTGCTATTTTTAATCACGGCCCCAACCAGTCGTGGATGAATCTCTCTGATAATCTATCTAAAGTAATATCCGTAAAGTCATTCAAGCAGAGGTGATTCAGCAGAAATTTTTTTTATCTTTTATCTGAATACCAGGAAGTTTCTCCACTAGCGAGTGATCTCTGGAAAAAACGGATGTAATTTAACACAAAACACGGTCTAAGGACAAACATAAAGCTATTTACGTACCTTCGTATAGATTCTCAATGAAATTTTAAAATAGAGATAAATGACGAAGTTGAAAAATGTTAGTAATAGGAGCCATTAGGAAATCAAATAAGCCCATATAGTTTTTTCCTCAAACGTCATGCCATAAAAGATCGGACTTGGCGTATCTGCGCAGATTAACTTGTCGCTTAAATAAAACAAGGAAACGACTTCGATAGTTTCCAGTGCGATGTACCGACGACATCTTATCTCTGTTAGGTTAGAATAATTTTTTTTTTTCACCAACTTGGACTTACTTAAATGCTTTTACCAGATACCATTACCTAAGTGATTGTACCTCATACACCGTTTTCAGCACACTCAGGGGACATTATCAATTTTTACGTATGCCTCCGGCTTACGTTGCACCCCAATTATAATATAGTGTTTGGAGACTTTTAGGGGATAACCTACATGCCTATATGATGATCTTGTAATCTTTTCTAATACCTTAGTAAGTACATTCACCATAAAGTAGAAGCTAGGTTCCTACCAGAGACAAAGACAAATAATCTCAGAGTAAAATATCTAAATGTGAGTTTTTAAAAACCGAACTGTTTATCTAGGTTTTATGTGTCTAGTCAAGGTCTTAAAAGTAGTCCATGGTAAGGTGTCGGCTATTCATAACTTTCCGGTACTTATTAACGTAAAAGGGGATACAGCACTTTTGCGCTGTAGTGGGTATTACAATCGTATGTTAAATATGTAACTCTTCAATCATGACAGCTCTTTACAGATCTTACGAAGAAGAGCGTAGATTTATTATGGTCTGAAAAGCATCAACAGGCGTTCGATATCTTAAAAGCGGAAAATGCAGCTTACCTAACTTAAAAAAATCCCTGATTTAAATAAGGAATTTTTTTTTTTCTTGACACAGACGCCTCAGACCAAGGGGTAAGAGGGATACTACTTCAGTAATATGATAAAAAACAGTTCTTCCAATATAGCTTTTATTCACGTAAACTAAAGCCCTCTGAAAGTAAATATGCAGTAATAGGCAAGGAAGGGCTAGGTATCTTTAACTCACTAGTACATCTTAAGTTCATAATCTATGGCTATCCTGATAAAGTCCTTACGTGAACATGAGTCCTTTACCGAGTTTTTTCAAAGGCTTTAATCACAGTCCAAAAGGAACTCGGTGACAAATGATCATTCAGGTCTTTGGAGCCAAGATAAGATATCTACCTGGGAAAGCAATAATCATAGCTGACGCATTATCCGCAATCCCGCACCATACAGCAAAGAACCATTAATTAGACTAAA
This sequence comes from Macrobrachium nipponense, assembly GCF_015104395.2. Lineage (NCBI taxonomy): Eukaryota > Metazoa > Arthropoda > Malacostraca > Decapoda > Palaemonidae > Macrobrachium > Macrobrachium nipponense. The sequence goes on along the minus strand of NC_087213.1, from coordinate 64,429,214 downwards.
AGATATAGAAAACATCCGTACCTATTGTTTAAAACCGTATCTAAACAAGAAAATTCCTTAACCCAAGAGATCGCGAGCATTGAATATCTGGGTCGGAGCGCAGAACTGTTACAAACTGAACAAAGCAAGTGTCAGCAGCAATAAACACCAAACAATAAACATTTCGAACGGAAACAGGGTCAGTGGCTAAGCAAAAACAATAAACACTTTTGAGCAGAAACCCTAAAGCAAAAGTACATTTAAAGTATGTGTATCAGAATAATGTAATCAAGTGTAATATTATATGTAGGTCTGTGACGAGGAAAACCCGAAGAACACAGCAGATGACTAACGACCAGGTAGTAATAATAATCTCTATCATACCAATCGTCATAAACTGGTTTGCATTCCGTCATCCTTAGGGTTCCCTCCTATGTCACAGAAAGCCAAATCCACTATTTACTGGCCTACAATGCTTACAGATATAAAAAGCACATAACTAATTGTAACACGTGTCATGAAAACAAGGGATACACTAAGACACCTGTCAGTTTAGGAGCCTATCCTGTGCCAAATCAATCCTTGAAAGAATATACGTAGAATATTAACAGAATTACGAGTCTGACAGAGGGAATAAACACTTTCTTAGTGTTAATAGTTCCTTGACACGTTATATAGAATTAATAGCACTAAAAACAAACACCGCAATTGAGTGCGTTAGGAATATTATGAGTGCTAAATCAGTAAATAGGAATTCAACACATAATAATCTGTGACTCGGGTGGTGTAAATCAATAATAATCTCCTTAACACGTTTGTGTGAATTCCTTTCCATTAAGAAAAACCCAATAATATATTGATCACCCAGAGTCAATCGGTTTGGTAGAATAACGGATAATTAAATAGGAAGTGTCAATGTCTTACGAGTTACAACTCGTGATATTGGATCCGACCGGATTATAGCGGTTCTCGCGGTTTTTAAATAAACTTTATCATTTATATCTTGTATCTATAGAATTGAAGCCGCAAGTAGCCTTATACGGTACGCCGCTAGAACACTTTTCCACATATTCAAGCCAACCATTATTTATCAAAGATATATAAAAAAATATATAAATAAATAAAATAAAAAAATAAAAAAAAAAAATAAATAAAATAAATATGGATACAAGTGGGAGTCAATATAACACTCCGTAAGAAGTCGGAAGGGTTACAAATTATAATAAAAAAAAAAAAGGAATCACGATAAATCAATAAGCAAAACGTAACCCATTAAAATATCCAAATATATATGCGTAAAGATTTGAACTCTAACTTAACGCTTTAGTAATGACAAATAAGCTAAAAGTTCAAATACATATAAAAAAACCAAAACCTACTGACATATTGTCTGTCCCGGTGATTTATATTCGTAGTCAATGAAAAAAAAAATTAAATAAATAAATAAATAAATAAAATAATAATAAATAAAATAAATAAAATAAAATAAAGAGAGATTTTAAAGTCAGGAAGTCTAGAAGTGAAAATGTATCTATGAAATAATCCTATATGAATCTATACAGGGCTAATAATATATATAGAATTTGTATGGAAACCTTTTTCATATAGTTTGAATAAGGAATATTTAATTTAACATAATTACAATTATGCAGATTTTCCAACATGAAACTAATATATTGTTCAATTTTGGTACTGTTTTTTTTTTTTTCAGACATTCTTCTCATGCGGGTGGAGAATTAAAACACTAAAATATCATTTGAAAATACTAAAGTCGTATCTCTTACAGCAAGTAACGTAACTCTTAGCTGGCTGAGAGCAATCTCCTGCCAAGTGACGACGTCATCATTGCCGTATCAGCATTTGTTCCTTTTAACCTCAATAATCTGCTTACACAGGCTTCATCTGTGTGTCGTCTCTGCTTGCAAAAGCAGATTGACTGGAGAAAGGAATGCTTAGCCCGAACTTTCTCATGGGCAAGGCAGACGTTAGGTACAAGTGTCTATCGGTGTGCGCAATGCAACTTTAGCTAAGGAGTTGCAATCATTTTAAAATTAATAACAAAATAAGCAAATAGAATTTCTATAACAACAAAATGAATTAATTTTTCTGAACCTCATAGACATTTAGAAGAATCAAGATATATATGTGAAATATTTACTTGCAACATTAGCCTATTACAATTCAAGTAAACATTCATGGGAAAATGTCACATTTTCTTGAAAAACCCAAAGTTTATATAGAAATTAGTTTACATAGTGGGTTTTTTTCGTTGCATCTCCTACCTATTAATAATGTTTTAAAAATTAACCTCAGAGATGCGCACGATAAAATTGAATATTAAACTTTTGTTAGGGCACATAGAATCATGATTAATCTTCTCTTTGACTCTTAGGTTGCCTGGCAATCTTACAAATAGCTTCCGTTTTCCACTTCTTTGTCTAGTAACTTACTACCAGTAATATCGAATTTTCTTTGAGATTCGTAATGATATCTATTTATGTTATAATTATGGATATTTTTACAGTCATCATAGACCTGGATAGGTTCACTCATTGTTAATGCCATGGATAAAATGTTTGTACAGCGGACTCTTTTGAATTCCAAAATATCAGCGAATTCATGTGGGTTAAGGGTCTGGTCTAAATGGCTCTCTCTCCACTCCCTGTAGGTTGGATGTCGTCTGAATTTACTTTGCCCTTGTGACAAGTAATAATTTCACTTGCAGGCTGATTAATGGAACCGGTTACAGTATCCTGCAGTACGAGAGTTTCACATCGCAACTTCAAAAAATCGTTCGTCGCAGCGGACGACTACAGTCAAGTAACAACCGCCTACAATGTGAAAGGAATTTCATGGACTTCTTCGACGACACCGTATCTCGTCGTTATCTCGTTTAATGCGGAACGCTCCAGCGGCTGTCGGAATTCGACTACAAAAAGGGACATACTTCCGACAATTACGACCCGAAGGATTTTCAACTCTACTTTGCTGCGAAGGACTCGTGCTGGGATGATCTATTCATCGCGAACGTAATCGTGTAGCTTAGGATGCAGAGCAATAAGTATGAGCGCAAAATGGAACGTTGGACCCGCCCAGGCAAATTTTCCCCTTGTTTTAACCATTGAAAAAGGCCGTTTCAATTGGCTAAAGGTGGTTTTGTCTGGAACTGTGTAATGGACGAAAAGTTGTTCGAAAGCTAGTTAAAAGTGAAGTAGTATAACCTCGGTCGTGTATCCTATATATATAAGTCATGTATCCTATATATAATTGATCATAAATAACAGAGTCGAAATATCTTTGCGTGTACGCAATAGAATCTCTTATATAAAGATCATTAAATAACAGAATCTAAATATCTTTGCGTGTACGCAATAGGAACTATTTTTAAGTGCACATATATTAATCATAATTTTATGAATCCATATACATATGTATAAACAAATCAGGTAGCCTATAATCAATCTGTTACCTTATATCTTACCATTATCTGCAGTTATTTATGAGTTAGTATATTGATTAATGAATCAGATATATACATTTAGCATAAAAATCAACGAATCAATCAGCATAAACATTAATAATTTTATCAATTCATATATGAACTTTTTTATCAGTTAAAATATGATTTTTATCATGTTAATCTTCATTCTATGCAATTATCAGAGTACATTAGTATTTTCTGTAGCATATGTATCTTAATGAGATGAAGTGAAAAACTGTATCATTATATATATCATGTGATCACTATTATTTACCAATATCATTGTTTTATATTTTATTACTTGAATCAATTCATGTACACCATGAATTTTTATTTATAACTATATATATATATTCACATAGTGTCTGTATCACACTCCTATAAGTCAAATGCAAGTCAAGTTTGAGTAATATTCAGTGGTTGGTTTGGTAGCTGACCGAGCTAATGTAAGTGTTTACATAATAAAAATATGGAATGTTAGTCCAATATATATAAAAGTCTAAAACTAAAGAGGTCAACCAGATTGCTTGCAGGAATGTGATCAGACTAGAGACGCTAAAGATGACGTATACAATAAGTATGTAAGCTAAGATAACATGCCGTCACCTGTAGTCATTCAATTGTTTATAAACATTAGTCCAAGCTCCCTGCTTGAGACAACTACCCGACCTATTATTCAAACGGCCTACGTGATCTGTAGCGTGTCTCATTTGATTGTGTGTTCGTATGAAAACTATGTCATTGTATGTATGTTCATATGTTCGAACTACTGTCTGTTCCTTCATAACTTGTAACAGAGATGGTAGACAAGCAGAACAGAGTTAGCTATCGTCATTAGAAGACCTGTACCTCTTTACCTAAGCTTTATCATGTAGAGGAATAGGATTAGCCATCATCATTGGCAGAAGCGATCAAGCTATCGTCATAGAAGACTTGTACGATCATACCTGATCTTCATCATGTAAAACTTCAGAAGAATATACTATTTTTATACCTTGTGTTTTCTACAAGAACCTCACCGAACCATGAGTTCAACACATCGTCGTAAAGATAATACCGACTTCGTAAGTGATCTACAAAACCCCAGACACTCCATGGAAGATGGAAGTGCAATACCAACCGACTTAGCGTATAGATTATCGCTAGTCTAACATTACCTCATAGGGCGCCTTATCATACAAGGCACAAGCCCTAATATATGTGTGTGTGTGTGTGTGTGTGTGTGTATGTATAGAAGTTCCAAGAGATAACTGCCGATCTAAACCGTCCAAAGTAATCCTCCCCTAATTAGGCCTGATCTCCTCTCTCTCTCTCTCTCTCTCTCTCTCTCTCTCTCTCGGACTTACAAATACCATATACTTCCTCTTCATACAGTTCATCTATGCTGTAAGGAGAGAGAGAGAGAGAGAGAGAGAGAGAGAGAGAGTCAAAACAATCTGTGTGAGATAGAAGCAGCAACTTCTAAAGGAAACTTCAGAAATTGAATTCCACAGTGACTGGTCCTACTCTCTCTCTCTCTCTCTCTCTCTCTCTCTCTCTCTCTCTCTCTCTCCTCTCCGCCCGATCAGGAGGCGATAACGAAAGACTCCAGCAGAATAACTAAACATGAACACTTAGCCAATTGCTCTATTTCTGGGTACAGAGAGAGAGAGAGAGAGAGAGAGAGAGAGAGAGAGAGAGAGAGAGAGAGAGAGAGAGAGAAGAGAGGAATTCCTACGAAAGTCAGGAAAACTATTCTCTATTTGGTCTCTGAAGGGAAGCATTCTGTTCATATGGATAGAAAAGATCCAGTCGCCCTTATAAAGACCGGGATATATACAAGCTGTACCAAAGAGGTCGTTAGAGAAAGAGAGGACGAGGAATCGGGGGGGGGGGGGGGGGGGGGGGGAATCCAAATTGAATTCCAAGAACGAGACTCTAGGAATTCCTTCGAAGAAGTTTTCATTCCAGGGAGATGGCTTTCGTCCTCCTGTATCGCTTCGCAATGCAACCCTATCAATCATTATGAGGAGACAGGAGGGGGTGTCTGGGGAAGGGGAAGTGGTAGGGTTCAGGAAGGGGGAGGGGGAAGAAGGAAGAGAAATAATTTTGGGAAGAGGAAGTAATCCCCCTTTACCATGGTCGAGAGAGAGAGAGAGAGAAGAGAGAGAGAGAGAGAGAGAGAGAGTAATATGTTTCAAATATCAATATGGTTTATAAATAACGACGTAAGCCAATTATTCTAACTAGAAAAATACCCGTATCTTGTTTTTTCAAAAAGCTATCTAGAGAGAGAGAGAGAGAGAGAGAGAGAGAGAGAGAGAGAGAGAGAGAGATCCTATTCATTTCACAAAGATGCGATCAATTCCATTTTTTCATGAAAGCTTTCCCTACCTACGTAATGTCCAACAATAACAGTAGCCATCACTGAAAGGTACTTCCAATTAGGCTGACTCTTTTTTTTTTCTAGTGATTTTCACTTCTCCCCACCTTCCCTTTCACCTCCATCTTCCTACACGGCGTTCATCAATTTCATTTTCATGAAGATACATGAAGGAATACAAGAACTACAAACAATCACAATCTCTCTCCGAGTTGGTGTATCTCTGTAGTAAGGTCTCGTGAAATGTACAATCCTCTTTTCTATTGCAATTCCTTCTTTATCCCCTTCTGCCTCTTCCAGGATTTCGTGCTGATAATTCCTTGGTCTATGGACTAAATGAGACGGTGTTGCCTGAGGTGAAATATTTACTGAAAGCCTTATTATTATCTTCCCGCCAGAAAGAGAGTGAAAACCACTGCCGTGAATATTAGCGGCTAAGAAAGCTTCATTACCCACCCAATAGAAAATGACCTCCAAGATCCAATACTCAACTGTTTTCACAAGCAAGAGCCTGTGCTGCTTTGAATACCGCTTAAGCCTACAACAGGTAGCTCTCATAGACCTATAGATGTTAACTTAATCTCAATAAATATTAAGGCATTAGATTTTAACGATTTCAGCTTGAAAAAACCAAGTGGATGCTAGGCCTATAAGTGACGTTTGTTTGGGACTTCGTAACCCCCTCCCCTTCCAATAGGCACACCGTACAACTGTATAAAAAGAATAAAATAAACAGTACCTATAAAATAAATTCCATTAAGTAAATAAACACCAACATTATTGTTTACACTCTCAGTAAACCAGTATAGTTTCCTTCTCCTTCTCTCCTCGGCCTAAATTTGAGCCACGCGAGAAACTTTACTCTGTTTTTTTCCATCTGTCCATCCGCCTCTGGTATATGCGCATGGTAACACTGCGTCCTGGGCTTTAAATAATTACGCTATCTGTAAGTTTTAGGTAAATAAAAGGATATCTGGGTGTACATTTGCAACTGAAAAGTGTTTTAATAATTTACTGTAAGCTAATTACACCGTTAATATTCGAAATAGGATATTGTTATTATTGTTGAATGCAAGCCGCCTTTTCGGGGTGGCGAATGGAACAGCCAGATGCAATTCCATTAAACAGATGCTAAACCAAGTTACATTATATCGTATCCGGCTAAAAACACTTTATAAAAATTAAAAGTAATGAAGTAACACGTAGCTTAGTAGCAGAGTAGGTGTGGTCTAATACAATTGACATCTTGCCGTTGTGAACAGCGAGAGAAGCAATTTTTCCGCCACTGCATCTGGCTGTTCCATTCGCCACCCCGAAAAGGCAGATTGCATTCAACAATAATAACAATATCCTATTTCGAATATTAACGGTGTAATTTGCATACAGTAAATTATTAAAACACTTTTCAGTTGCAAATGTACACCCAGATATCCTTTTATTTGCCTAAAACTTACACCTATATATCCTTTTATTTGCCTGAAACTTACATATTGCGTAACTATTTAAAGACCGGGACGCAGTGTTACCATGCGAAAACACCACAGGCGGATGGACAGATGGAAAAAAACAGAGTATACACGCACTCATCCCCCCCCCACCCCCCAACCCCCCGCCTCTTCTCTCTCTCTCTCTCTCTCTCTCTCTCTCTCTCTCTCCGAAGGTGCTACAAAATGCACCGAAAAGATAACTGCATTAACTGGATTATGCCGGATTATTCCGGATTATTCTGGATTATCCTGAATGAACCAAGCTTCTTCTCCAGCAAAGGTTTTCCAAACTCTTCTACCGGTTTCTATTCAGTATCATCTGAGCAACAATCAACTCTTCACATTCCTCAGTCATTCGTGGTTAATTTCTGCTTGGCAACATTCCTGGCCAGTACTGGCTCTTCACCTAAGCCTAAATTTTATGGTACGATAATCTCACATTTTCATTTCCTTTGGTATACCGATTCATGATATCCAAAAGGGAAATAATTCATGAATAATGAATAACCAGTTACCCGGGTTGTTTGTACACCCTGATTACGAACGACTGATCTAATTGTTTGAGTGAATCATAAATAACGAATTAAGCTTAGCGGACGTTCCAACTAATTGTTTATAAAACCGTCATTAATGAAAAACAATTAGCGTCGCCATTAAGAAATTAAAAAGGAATTTGGTGTAGACTCGTGTTTTTGAAAAACAAACCAAGGCGGGGATTTGTATATAAATTATTATTATTATTATTATTATTATTATTATTATTATTATTATTATTATTATTATTATTGTAGATCATTCTAGTTATAATTAGTTATCTAGAAAAGTTTTAAATTTTAATAACGGTATCCATTAAAGACCATCTGGTGCTATGGAACAAAAGCAATAATCATTTGGAGCTAATTCAAGACATATTCCAATCCCAGACTGTAAAAGCCTAAATATTCATGCTTCGAGGGGATGAAGGTGCAGGATGCACCTCCTTGGTGAACATAAGGTCACAGAAGCCACAACTTTGACCTCTGACTTCTATTCCTGACTATTTACTACAGGCAAAATTATTCTTTGCTATTCGTTCTCTGACTTAGTCAAAGGCAAAGCAACGCTCCATTAGACCTACATCATTTTTATTATCTTAAAATGAGAGAGAGAGAGAGAGAGAGAGAGAGAGAGGAGAGAGCCTGGTGCTATCAGCAATGAGTTACAATGAGATCCGGGAGCCAACGGAATGAGTGAATTAAAAATTGGCACATTGACCGAGGTACCACAATAAACCATTAGGCCTACATCATAAAATGCTGCAGATCATCTTATGAGAGAGAGAGAGAGAGAGAGAGAGAGAGAGAGAGAGAGAGAGAGAGAGAGAGAGAGAGAGAGAGAGAGAGAGAGTTAAAAAATGGGGGGGAGGGGCAAACAACACTGAAATTTCAGGGTCTGCATTAGACATGAACTGCTTTTTACGAAGAGGATTTTACTCCTCGGTTGAAAAAACAAACCAACCTTACGTCTATCTTCACATTTGTCCTACCCATATAAGATCACTCCCATGAGTTTCCCAAGAGTCTGCAAACACTGGAATTTATCATAACAATGGACAAATTGATCGAGATGCAACAATTATCCTCCAGAGGAGAATAAATGTTGCACTAATAGGGTAACGAACCCACATAAAGCCTTTCAATACTAAATAACTGTCAATTGGTCATAATAACTGTGAGAGTGTTTCCTACCTTCAGGATAGGTGAGAAAGTCAGGGCACCCTGAAATGGGTTAGGTCAGGGCAGGTTATGTCACCTAGCTTCCTAAATGATAGGACAAATTTTGACTCTTAAATGATTGCCCGCGGTCATTTGACGCTCTGAAAAGTTCATATAACGGTTAATGAAACTGCACACGGCACTCTGCTTTGGTCACTAGCCTACTGGCCTCGATGAGAGGCCAGGACTTTCTCGCTATAATAATGGAATCCAAATGACTGCCTATGGACATCTTAAACTCTGCCATGATTGCCTACGGATATCTCAAACTCTGGAGTTTAAATAACGATTAATAATGAAACTGCAACTAAATAAACGTGATCTGCACCCTACCTTTTTCCAAGTAGCTGCAAAAGCCAGGCTGCAGCAATGGACGTTATAAATACCATTATACTCAGCCCTTATTTTTCATCTCCTTCAGAATTCAGAGTACATTACTATATAACTTTTCCATGTCCTTAAACCACTCATTCTTAGACGTCTGAGGATTCACACGAGAAATGAGCGGGATATTGAGGACGAGACACCGTCACCAAGTTACTTTTAGACACCGAGTCTGACGTTGACTTCTCCAATGTTTGTAAACAATCTTTCTTATATCTCATTATTATTATTATTATTATTATTATTATTATTATTGTTATTATTATTATTATTATTATTATTATTATTATTATTATTATTATTATTATTTTGTTAAAGATGATGGCAGCATCAGTGGAATTGATTTTATATATGGTCTTTTCAATTCTCCTTATTATTCTCTTCTCATCAGGGCTGATATTTGCTAATAGCTGGCCGATGTTCATATCTTGGTTAAAGAAATGTTTTCTAAAAATACTAATTTATTGTTATGATAACAAAAGTGGTTAACAAATCTTAGTCTAAGGCCCTTAATATGTAGCATTTTATTCTTCAGTTCCGTATGTATTTTATTTATAAAAGGCTACAGCATGTCTGTATAAGTTTTTGTTGTTGTATATGTAATCTATACTTTCAGGCAGTATGTTATTTATATCATATATAATCATATATATATATATATATATATATATATATATATATATATATGTATAGTATATATATATATATATATAGATATATATATATATATATAGATATATATATATATATATATATATATATATATATCTAATAAAAGGAGCCCATAAAAAACACCAAAAATATAGAGAAAAAAGTACTATATTTCAGAGACTGCTGTCTCCCTCTTCATGGTAGATGAATGAGAAAAGTTTACAGAAAAGGTGGTATTTATACCAAAGAGGTCCATCCACAGGCAAGCCAATTTAGGTCACCCCCCGCTGATATCTTCCTTTAATATTCTTAAGTGTTGGCTGAATGAAAAACGTTGTCGATCGTATCTGAAATCCATGCTCCTTTTGTTTTGAGATGTTCATTACCTGCCTCTCTTTATTAAGGCCGATTCCATCATTTGACTCTTTTACCGGCAGTTGCTGCTATAAATTACACGTGACAAATTCCAGTTTATTCTATGGTTATGTTCATTTATTATAGGTTGAAAATAGCCTAGTTCTGTTGTCCATACCTAACTGACCGTTGTGTTGTATTAATCTCTGGGGAAGTGATTTACCTGTAAATCCGATGTAAGATTGGTCACAGTCCTGGCATGGGATTTTGTATACCCCAGAGTCCTTGGGAGATGTCTTTTGTTGGACATTAATCAGGGATTTGGATAAGGTTTGTGGGTAAGTAAATACAAAAGAGTTAGATTTTCCGAGGGGGTGGGTTACTCTCTTAATTGTGTCCAGGTGGGGAATTATTATTTTATTGTTGGGTGTATCTCTGGTCTTGTCTTTAGGGGGGTGGGTCGGTAGAAAATTACGTTGCTTTGTGAATTGCTTTCTCAATTATATGGTCTGGATACTTTAAAGACGAAAGTTGCTTGCGAATTAGTTCAAATTCTTTTCCAGGAATTCTGGGGAACAAATTCGTAAGGCATATATATATATATATATATATATATATATATATATATATATATATATATATATATATATATATATATGTGTGTGTGTGTGTGTGTGTGTGTGTGTGTGTGTGTATATATGTATATATATATATATATATATATATATATATATATATATATATATATATATATATGATGTCCGTATGAAGCATGATTTATGACTATATGTCTCTTGATTTTGATTATTATTGTTATCAATAAAGGCAACTAAATCAGATTATGAACTTGTATTTGTATCCATCACTATCTCTTGGTCTCAAACAGAAACTGTCATTACAAAATCTTTAATTGATCAGAAAAGACTAATATACTCTTCATTCGTCATTATCCTATATTTAGATATGTTTTGAATACATTGATAGAAAAAAGTTGATCCTAATACGTGTTTAATAAAATAGAACAGAATATTAACTAACAAAATTTATCACTGGAACGCGATCTTAACAGCTAATGGAATGCGGATCAACAAGAATAAGACAGAGATCATGCACTTATCACGAACACCAAGTAACGTAGATGTAGAATTAGAAGGTCAGACATTGAAACAGTGTAGAATTTCAAATACTTAGGAGTAGAGTTTTTAGTGACCAAAACGATTCAAAACTGGGAAACAAACTACCCGAATACAGAAATTCAGTAACAACCTGTATCTGCTCTACCCACTAATGAAAGACAGAAATATACCTCGCAAAGTGAAAACCATAATATACCTCTCTATTTTAAGACCAATATTGACTTATGGCCATGAATCATGGACATTAACATCAAGAACTAGAAGCCAACTTCAAGCAGCTGAAATGAAAGCCCTAAGACTCATAAAAGGTGTAACAAGACTAGATAGGCTACGAAATGAAGACATTAGAAGAGAACTGGGAGTGGAGGGGCTTACTAGATTTTGTGGAGAGAGGACAGCTTAGATGGTTGGACACACCAAAAGAATGGAGGAGGAGCGATATCCTATAAGGTTTTGGAATGGACACCGGAAGGAAGGAGACCGGTAGGAAGACCAAAAATGAGATGGCTACAAAACATAGAGAGAGGAGTAGAGAGGAGAGGCTCTAGTTTGCGGGAAGTTGATGAGATGAGGCTCTATGATGATCGCCAAGAATGGAGACTGTTCCTGAAGCAGGACGACTGACAGGCCTGGAGGCCTACCTGGCGTCTGGTGAGAAAGGTGAGAAAATTTATCACAATAAAGAATATTATTGTCATGTCAGAATGCCTGAGACTGAGCCAAGCCATGGCTCAGTTGACGGGGGATAGAAAGAAAGAAAAAAGTGACCACCGTCTGGCCGACTTTCAGTGGGTCCTGGGTAGGCCTATTAGGGAAGATTGTTTTGGGACACCTTACAACTGTATGAAAAGAGTAAAATAAACAGCACCTATAAAAGAAATTCCATTATGTAAATAAACACCAACATTATTGTTTACACTCCCAGTAAACCAGAACAGTTCCTGCCCCACATTAGGAGAAGACAATTGGAAGCCGCCAAGAAGCCGTCGACACAAAGTTTAGGTAGGCCTAAGCGGCCATTTCGGACGGGGTTTAGATGGAATACTCACTCCTACCACTCCCATGATAATAGGACGTACCCCAAACCTCAAGGATCACCCGCGCAATACCAAACTGAGGAATACCATTGGAGACCACCCAATAGGCAGTCGGCAAATAGAGGTCACTCAGCTCAGCCTTATGACTATCATGACCTCTCCCATGACAACTAGGTCACGAGCGTCTACGTGGGAATATGACTACCCGCCTCTTCCATCAAGAGGCAGTTATCACACAAGAAGTGCTCGTCCCGGACATTGGTACTGGGATAGCTAATCTAATCATGTGACTCCAAAAAACGATCTTTCGTGTGTAGAATATTTGAATGTACAGTCTCTCCTTAGTAAGATATGTGAAATTGAATTAATGCTCTTAAATAGAAATATTGATATATTATGTTTAACTAAGACTTGGTTAACCCCGAATGTTGTCGATTCACTCGTTGAATTTCCTAATTATACAATATTTAGATGTGACAAAGGAAGAGGTGGAAGTTGTTGTATTTATGTGAAAAATAATCTTTCTGTTAACATTTGTAATCTGAAGGTTCAAAGAGTAGAGGGGGTAGAAGAGGTTTGGCTCTCTGTACAATCTCGTAAGCTACCTTCTGTTATCATTGGTTGCTTGTATAGACATCCGCATGCCTCAAATGATACTTTTAACTATATTTTGGAAATGTCTGAGAGAGGTTTCTTTAAAGAATAAATCAATTTATGTAATAGGTGATCTAAATGATGATTTGATGGTAGGTTCAGCAAAGATGCATAATATTATAAGTCACCAAATTAAATCAAATGATTAATAAACCTACTAGAGTTAGCCCTATCTCATCCACACTACTAGACGTTTTAATAACTAACAAGCAGGAAAGTGTTATTAACATGGAGGTAAACCCAAGTATTGTAGCTGACCATGAACATATTTCATTTATCATAGATATTAAGAAGCCAAAGCGTAAACCAGTCACAGTAACCTCTAGGTGTTTAAAATATTATTCTGCAGATTTGTTGTGCAAATACTACTTGCTAGACCCAAAACTAATTCTAGATACAATCACGCATACTGATGACACAGATATTCAAACAGGAATTTTCAATGAAGTATATAATAGCGCTTTAGATAAATGTGCCCCAATAACCACGAGGGAAATAAGGAGACCCAGTGCGCCTTGGATAGACGATGATCTCAAAAACAGAATGATTGAAAGGGACAAAATGAAGGAAGGCTTAAACAAAATAGACATGATGAAAATCTGAAACAATGAGTATAAGGAAATGAAAAAACTCATCAATTCTAAGATGCGTACTGCAAAGCTTATTATAACAAAGACAATATCAAGAAAGTAAGATCTCGTAAAGAACATGAAAATTATGAATAATATTGTATACTAAAACAAATAATAAAAAGATTGAATTACGACAACCCAAAAGCTAGAGCAGATCAATTTAACCAATACTTTGCTAATGTAGGAAAAATAACTTATGGTAAAACGCAGGAAATTCTACAAAAGTACGAAAATGAAGATGATAGAACCACTCAAACTAATCTTGGTAATAATATAAGATTGTTTAGACCTCAACCAGTTACAGTAGAAACAATAATATTAACAGTTAAGAGCTTGAATAATAGTAATGCTTACGGGACGGATGGTATTCCTACCAGCTTTCTAAAAGATTCCCTTATAGTTTATTGCATATTATATCACGGTTATTATAAATACATCGATTGTAACTGGGAAATACCCTTCTATTTGGAAACAACCCCTCGTAAACCCTCTCACAAGAAAGGAGACAAGGACGACCCTGGTAATTATAGACCTGTTTCTGTCCTTCCGGTGTTATCGAAAGTAATGGAAAAGATTGTGTGTAATCAGTTAATGGAACATCTAGAAAAAAATAATTTGATTTCTAACACTCAACATGGATTCCGTAAAGGTTTATCAACAGAAACAGCTTTGATGAAATTAACAGATGAAATTTATAAAAATATTGATGGAAAAAAAGTTTCCATATTAATTTTATGCGACCTATCAAAGGCATTCGATAGTGTCAACCATGATGAAATGTGTAAATCTCTTAAGGAACATCACATTGATACTTTCTGGTTTCGAGATTACGTGGGAGATAGGAGTCAGGTAGTTAGATTAGGAGACGTGAATTCTTGTATTGAAAAGGTTGAATTTGGGGTTCCACAGGTATCTGTCCTAGGCCCAATTCTGTTTTTAATCTACGTTAATGATATGGTTAAATACATAAAAAACTGCCTGCTAATTCAATATGCTGATGACACCCAAGTTCTTTTGACTGATCAAATAGAAAATCTAGATGTCTTGATTAAAAGGGCTGAACTAATATTGCTCAAAATTAAGAAATATTTTTTAAGAAAAGGGCTATTATTAAATGCCACCAAAACACTGTGCATGTTTGTGGGTAGCTCACAGTATATTAGCAAAATTCCAGATGACATTGCGATGGGGATGAAGTAAAGATAAGTCAACATGTGAAAAATCTAGGTCTACACATGGACAGGTATATGACATTCAGTACTCATATTGACGAGCTGAGTAGAAAAATTAGTGGCATTCTAATGTATCTAAGTAGAGTAAAAGATTACTTTGATGATACTACTCGAGCTTTGATTGTGGAAAGTCTGGTCCTGAGTGTAATAAACTACTGCATTAAGATATGGGGGGTAACTAATGATATGCACATGGAAAAAGCTTAACAAATCCAAAACTTTGCAGGTAGAGTAGCCGTTATTGGGGTGAAAAAACACGATCACATCACCCCAACCCTCCAGCAATTAAAGTGGATAAAATTAAAAGAAAAGTGTATGTACGATTTTTGTGTATTTGTTTTTAAAAGTTTGAGAAAAGAATATCCCAACTGGCTATACACATTTCCTACAGTTGGTAATTGTAGGAATGCATTAACAAGGCAGAATGAAAATCTATATGTAGACAGCTATCGAATGATTTGGGTTCGCGCTCGATGGCAATAAGGGGCCCAGCTTGCTGGAATAAACTACCTCTGGAAATAAGAAAATGTATAGATGTTAGTTCTGATTTATTCAAAAGGAAACTTAAGCAATACTCCTTAAATTTTACTTGAATGTGTATATATCCTAGACTTTTACAATCCAATTATTGTGAATTTTATGTAAATAATTTATATTATGTAGCAGAATAACCATTTTATAATGGAATAAAGGTTTTTGACTTTGACTCTCTTCTCGGCTTAAATTTGAGTACGCGAGAGACCCCCCCCCCTCTCTCTCTCTCTCTCTCTCTCTCTCCTCTCTCTCTCTCCGTCTCTCTCTCTCTCTCTGCACAAGCACAGCCCTTCTGAGTTTTGTTTTAGTGAGGAGGTACCGCGTCATTACACTCACATTTTTACACAGTTTGACAAGGAAATGGTCGTATCTCTCTCTCTCTCTCTCCGAAGGTGCTACAATATGCACTAAAAAGATAATCACAAAGTGTAGAAGATAACTGCATTAATTGGATTATGCCGGATGATTCTGGATTATTCTGGATTATCCAGAATGAATCTGCGTACACTAAAGACTATATATATTTTGTAGCCAATCTGTAAACATTTCTCCTCGTGAAAAAGGTTTCCAAAGTCTTCTATCAGTTTCTCTTCAGTATTACCAACACAACAACTCCTCATCCACACTCCTCCTCAGTCATTCTTGGTCAATGTCGTTGCAAGGCAACCTTCCTGGACAGCACTCCCTCTTCACCTATAGGCCTTAAATTCAAGATACGTTAATCCTACATTGTAATTTCCTTTGGTACACCGATTCATGATATCCAAAAGGGAAATAATTCATGAAATAATAATGAATAATCATGAAATAATAATGAATAACCAGTCACCCGTCAGGACTGGGTTGTTTGTACACCTTCATTACGAACAATTGATCTAATTGCCTGAGTGAATCATGAATAACGAATTAAGTTTAGCGGACGTTCCAACTAATTGTTTATAAAAACCGTCACTAATGAAAAAACAATTAGCGTCGCAATAAAAAAAAAAAAAAAAGTAATTTGGTGTAGACTCATGTTTTTGAAAAAACAAACCAAGACGGGGATTTGTACATTATTATTATTATTATTATTATTATTATTATTATTATTATTATTATTATTATTATTATTATTATTATTATCGCGACGTTTATTATGATTATCATCGATTTTTTTCTGAAAAACACTTAATTGAAGTCTAGCCACTTAAAACCTCAGTGGGGTTTGTACTTTCAACCTCAAAATCAATGAATTACCGAGATAAATTTTAAAACTTTACTAACGGTATCCATTACAGACCTTATGGTACTCTGGAACAAAAGCAATAGTCATTTGGAGCTAATTCAAGACATATTCCATGCCTACTATAAAAGACTAAATATTCATGTTTTGAAGGGGATGAAGGTGCAGGCTACACCTTCTTCGTGAACATAAGGTCACAGAAGCAACACCTTTGACCTCTGACCTCTGTTCCTGACAATTTATTAAAGGCAAAATATTTCTTTGCAATTCGTTCTCTTACTTAGACCATGGCAACACAACGCTCCATTTTAATCACCTTCAAAGGAGGAGAGAGAGAGAGAGAGAGAGGAGAGAGAGAGAGAGAGAGACCTGGTGCTATCAGTAATGAGTTACAATGAGATCCTGGAGCCAACGGAATGAGTGAATTGAAAATTGGCACATTTAGACCGAGGCACCACAATAAACCATTAGGCCTACATCATCATAAAATGCTGCAGATCATCTTATGAGAGAGAGAGAGAGAGAGAGAGAGAGAGAGCGAGAGAGAGAGAGAGAGAGTAAAAAAAGTGGGGGGGGGGTGGGGGGGGGGGACAGAACACTGAAATCTCAGCGCCTGTATTAGACATGAACTGCTTTTAACGAAGAGGATTTTACGCTCGGGTGAATAAACAAACAAATCTTACGTCTATCTTCACAGTTAGGCTACCCATATACGATCATTCATTCCCCTGAGTTTCCCATGAGTCTACAAACACTGACTTTTATCATTACAATGGAAAAATTGACCGAGGTGAAACAAAGATCCTCCCTAGGAGAATAAATGTTGCACTAATAAGGTAACTACACAACACAAAGCATTTAAATACTAAATAACTCAGCTGTTCACCATAACTGTGAGAGAGTTTCCTATCCTCAGGATAGGTTAGGTAAGTACGGTACCGTCCGGTCAGGTTGTTATCTCGCTTAGCCTACTAAATGAAACGCCAGGACCTACTCACGATAAATTATCATTGTAAGTGATTCACTATGGTCACTGTACATTTTGTAGTCTAAACAACTGTTAAAAATGAAACTACAGCTAAATAGTTTCATACCTTTCCCCACGTTAACCAGCCCGAGAAGAGTCTACTTGAGACTCAGAGGTCTGGAAAAACTAACTCCTATTAATAATAAACCCACGCAGCTGCAAAAGCCAGGCTGCAGCAATGGACGTCATAAATTCCACTATATCTTCTAGCCCTTACATCTTCATTTCCTTCAAAATCAGAACACATCATTTAACTTTTCCATGCACCTTAAAAATGATAATAGACAAACCAACCAATTATTCTTCCACGTCTGAGATTCGCACGAGAAATGAGCAGGATAATGAGGACGAGACACCTTCACCAAGTTGCATTTGATAGACTGAGTCAGTCGTTGACTTGTCAAATGCTTGGCAACAATCTTTATTATAATATCTCGTTACTAACAGGGACAGTAAATGGCATGAGCGTGTTTACATTCCGTATTACCTACTTGCTTGTTCGTTCTTTTACATACTTTTTATCTTAAATAATTTGCTTCGACTTTATTTGTATGTGGGGAGAATTAAACCGGTGGAAATACAGCTCAGGACCTCGACTTGGAGATCTCTCTCTCTCTCTCTTTCGGTGATGTTCCAGAAATACCAAGACTCGTATTACAAATAATTATCTATTTCAAGTTTCAAAAATGTTCTTCCTAAAGGTTCAATTGTTTTTATTTTGACTCCAGTTTTATTCAACTTGTCTTTCGTTAGAAATATACTTTTTTGATCCATCGCAGACATTATGTCCATCTTTAATCAATGAATAGCAATATTACCTACACAAAAATAAACAGTATCTAAACTTGCACAAAATATTGTTCTTACGCTCAACTGTCATTACAAACCTAAAGAGCTCCTTCTGAAAAGCTGCAAATACAACTTTCAGCTAATTCAAAGGAACGTCCATCAACGAAGTAACGGAATCACAGGAAATGAAAATCTTCCAGGTGTCAAAATTGAATTTATTCCTGGTCAGTGAATTTCACCAAACTTGACACGAAATCAGAAACGAACTTCTCACCAAAGGCAAGTTTTCAGTCACTCGATCAGCTGGTGTGAATAGCCTAGCGGTGCAAAACTTAACCAATTAGTTTCAAAAAGTCTGATTGTATAAGGAACTGGAAAGCTTACATAAAAATATTTCCCTTCAATAGTAAATGAGATAGAAACTACCATGGGTTTCACAGAGAGTGCAAGCACGTTTTCGAGCAATAACTCTGTAGCGAACACTCGTATAAGTACGAGATTTTGCTATAGTGTATTACACACAATGCCGTAATTTAAAAGAGTATCATGAATCACTAATTGTAAAGAATAAAGATAATAGTCCCTGTACCAAAAGAAAATCTCGATTAGCCTGAAATAGATACGAACACAACAGTATAAAAAAAGCTCCGCCTACCCTCTCCCTCCACCTCTACCCCCTTCCTTCTCTCTCTCTCTCTCTCTCTCTCTCTCTCTCTCTCTCTCTCTCTCTCTCTCAGTTGCTTCAGTTTAAACTTATTTTCTATGATTTTTTTGCTATGTATCTATCATACTAAAAATAATATTGCCATTATCAACAGGAGTGAAAGTTAAAAATTTATAATTATATCATAACTATCAAAAAACACGAGTCGCCAACTTGTGATTATGACATGTTCCACTGTAGTGTGGAAGCACCCTTAGTAGGAAACACAATCAATGATATCACAAAGGAAGGCAATAAACACATCTTGCATCCAAACTAAAATACTAGGGATAGGAGAGAGAGAGAGAGAGAGAGAGAGAGATAAATTACAATGTCGCAAACAAGAACTGTCCGGCACTGGTGTTTCTCTTAAACAACAAATTTGTATATAAATTTAGCCAAACTTGGACAAATTTTTCAGGGTCAAGAAAGACAATGCTAATTAAAAACTTCTTAACCAATATATTTTAACCAAGGCCTTGATTTTAACCAACTATCACTACACAAGTCCCTGATAAACAAGCGTGACGGACAGATGAACGAACAGAAAGCAAAGAGACCCCAGGGCCACGAGGGAAATTTGAAGGGTCAGGAGCCTTCTCCTGACTTTCCTAATTCCCTTCGTCTCCTATTCTCTTTCCAGGGGCGCCCCAGAGGCCCTGGAGGAACGGAGAAGCGAGGCGAAGTGAGAGGAAGGTACCCCCAATGGTCAGGATGACCGAAAGTTGTTTCCTTTTTGGCCGTCGGAAAAGAGATTATAGAGAAGCTTGCTCTCGAGACGAATTCGACAGTACCCAGATTCTTCCCGTTCGCTCCATATCATCATATTGCAATAGCACTGATTGCGACAAATGTTTTTGTCATTATCATAAACCACAAAAAAAAAAAAATTATCTCTCTCCCATGTACATACAGGACACCCCCTAGTGTCCTTGAGATGTCGTGGATTCACTTACAAAAATCTTATAACTCTCTCTCTCTCTCTCTCTCTCTCTCTCTCTCTCTCTCTCTCTCTCTCTCTCTCTCTCTCTCTCTAAGAGAAATTAAGAAATATTCATTTGAACAGGATAAAAGTCAAAGGTCTTTGGAAAACAATTTTCTTCATCATAAAATCAAAAGTTTTCTTTTCTTTAGAGAAAAGAAGACATCATCTCACCCAGCTGACTTTTCCCGAATTCCTTTGAGAGTGGCTGTCGCTGCGCAAAAAAAAAAAAAAAAAAAAAAAATGCTTTTTGTGCCCCATAGAATCAGACAGAGCTCCGCAGAATCCCAAAGCCCACAGGGTCACAGACAGCCCTACAGATCCCCACAAGGCCACACAGATCGCCCACAGGGTCCCAAAAGCCACACAGAGACCCAAAGAGCCCCACAGTCCCATATATCCCCAGAGGGCCGCACAGAGTTCCATAGAGCCACACAGTCATACAGGGCCACACAGACCCCTAAAGAGCCATAGAAAACCCAACAGGCCCACAAAGAGTTCCATAGAGTCACACACAACCGCACAGTCATACATGGCTACACAGAGCCCCAAAGGGCCAGAGAATCCTATAGATCCCCAGAGAACCCCATAGCGCCACACAGTTACTTAAATCTTCAGAGAGAGCCAGACAGAGCCCCAAAGAGAGCCATAGAGCAGTGTTTCTCCAAAGGGCGTTCTTCATGCCAGCCACCGAGAGTAGCATGTTTATAATACGATAAGTGTGTTATATCCAGTAAGAATTCCTAGAGGACTTAAATAAAGGAAATTTCTGCAAAAGGAAATAGTTTCTTTCTCTGAAAACAATCGTGTTTCATTATTCACCACTTGCTTTCCTTATATTAGACGTCCTAGAATAAAATATAAGTATTAACGTTTTTGCTATGCAGGTATCTGAGAGGGGAAATGGGTGGGTGGGGTATAAACTAACTTTTTCTTCTTTTAAACATACAAAATGATTACGAACAAATTATACATACTATATAGATTATATGTTTCATTGACTTCATATAGATATTGTTATGGATTATTATAATTATATGGATACGATTCACTATTTATTAACTTTTATTCATAATTTATCTTTTTTCCTAATAATTGATCTCTTTCGGTATTACTTACCACTGTCTTCCTTTACTTCTTCCAAGTGAACACCATAATAATAATAATAATAATAATAATAATAATAATAATAATAATAATAATAATATAATAATAAATGTACAAAATATAAAAAATAATTCTCAATGACAAATACTCCACCAGTGATGTTTGTATTTGTGGAATTTTTTGCAACACTGCAACAAACGAAGTCTTGTGTATTTTCGTTACAAAGTTTTTGTTTGCAATAAACGAAAAATCTCTTGCCATTGCAACAGGTCAGAGATACACTGATTGGTTCTTTTGGAAATGGCCTCTTTCTTTCTTTCTTTTCTCCTTTTTACAAATGCTTTTGTATTTCGCTCTTGTTCCTGTTCTCTCTCTCTCTCGCTTTTTATCCGGATTTTCGAACGAGGGAATGGCGGAAGATAGAATCTCTCTCTCTCTCTCTCTCTCTCTCTCTTAAAGGAAGATCCCAAACCAGGGTTTAGAAAATAAGTGGACCAATTTTGGGCAGAGGCATCCAGTTAGTTAGTACTGTAACCGCAATTAAATGGATCTCTAGTGCGAGATACAAGAGAAGGGAACAGAGCTGAGGGATGGTTGAAAATAAAAAGGGCAGGATATAAGCGATCGTAGCACGTAGGCCTATGTCACGTCGCACAACTACTCTTTATACTTAAGGCAACTGGCATCACCTGTTGGTGTCTTCACAACTATAATGATATAATAATAACAACAACAAACCAACTCTTGGTCAACATACGACAGAGATTAGTGAACAGAAAACGGTCATTTTCAAAGTTTAATTTTTCCCATTTCCTTTGCCTACCGTTTTAAATTTAAAAGTTACTAGGGAGAAAACACATATGAGAGCTAAGAGCTCGTTTCATTCACGTTAAAACAAAAGAGAGAGAGAGAGAGAGAGAAAGAGAGAGAGAGAGAGAGAGAGAGAGAGAGAGAGAGAGAGAGAGAGAGAGAGAGAGAGAGAGAGAGAGAGGGAAATCAGAGAAATGTAAAGGCATTTATCTCGACCTTCTATTCCATTGAGGTCCATTAGCCGGACTGAACTCGAGAAGGTATTGAAGTCTACTTAATAAACCTCAGCGTGGAAGCTTTCAGGGAATATTTATGGTTATGGGAGAAATACTAACTCTAGATCTTCATTTATGTATCGTGGTAGCTGGTGCCAGAACTGCAGCTAAGAAACAATACGAAACACCAACGAAAGAATTTCTTGCGTTATATATTTATCACACCGAGATATTCAATTGTGAGAATAAATAAGGCTGCCTGTTGGTGTAAGGATATAAAAGATACAGGAAGAACTGTATATAAGTATTGTGCAAGTTAGGCTTATATTGAAATTCCCAGAGAGTTAAAAGTTGCTAAAGCCATACAATTACTCAAGAAGAGACCAAACTATTACAATATAATAATGCAAAAAGCACATAACTCCACATGAAGGTGCAGGAATAACTGGAACGAAGATTATAGCAATAAGAAGTTGAAGATTTGGAAAAGTTGCCTAAATACATCGACGTTAGTAACATGGGGAGTATCTATAAATAAACGCCCTTGCCCTCAGGCTTCCATGGGACTTTACCCTTGAACCTATGAAAGCATTCAAGTCTTAACAGAGTCCTCTAGAAGCTTAGCTTTGGTGAACAAGACGCATATCGGGGTCTGGCACTCTAGTCCATAAACACAGCCTCTCGTAGAGTTAAGTAGAGGCGAATTTGAAATATCTGCGCGCGCAACCATAAACAATTCATTGCGTCCTAAGGATTCTTATGCAGGATAAAAACACATCACCATGGCACAGTCACCCTCGACGACGGAATTCTGTCCATCATTTCAAAAAACTGCTGAGAGCTGTAAAGCTTGGCCATGTCCGGCAACAGCAGTATTCCATTTTCCGAATAACTCAAATCCCACACCCAATCCTCTATCTGTGTGGTGTGTGTGTGTGTGTGTGTGTGTGTGTGTACACCATTGTGAGGGAAGGGTAAACGAAATTTAGACAGAGATTGATAAATATAGCTGAATTTCATGGAGTGGGCTCTTTCATTAAAAGTAGGCCATTGGACTAATTGGAAAACTGGGCCTTTATAATAAATATGAAACTATCAGATTATTAAGATTATTAATATCTTCTCTACTATAATATATATATATATATATATATATATATATATATATATATATATATATTTATATATACATATAATATATATATATATATATATATATATATATATATATATATATATATATATATATATATATATAACTTTTCAGGATAATGGAAGATTAAGGGTCAGTGAAATACAGTCATACGAGTTATCGAAAATTTGAGATGGTAAAGGTTTTGAAAACAGATTAGAAAGGAGCATTATGTTCTAGGGCAAAGATTTTTACCGCTGATCTCCATAATACTTTCAGGATCACTCCTGAAACAATAAACAGTGACTGGTAACTGGAGGAATTGCTTGATCACAGTCAACTCTAACAGGTGAGTTGACAGGTGCAAAGAAATTCTTGCAGATATTCCTGTTAGTTCGTTGGAACCGTTTTGAACTTTCGAGTTTCTGGAACGGTTCAGGGGAGTTTGACAGATTGCAATTTAGCCAGAGAGAGAGAGAGAGAGAGAGAGAGAGAGAGAGAGTTTCAAGGATTAGGATATTAGTCCATCCGAGGAGACATCTTTTTGACAACTCTTCTATTTTCCTTAAAAAATTTCTTAAACTTTCAAACGTATTTGGGTCTATTGCATTTACACCTAGTTCGGTGTTATCTGCAAATTTGGCTATCCTGCTAGATAAGCCTATATCAATGACATTAATGTAAATAAAAAATAGCAGTGGGCCAAGGATAGAACCCTGAGGAACTCCACTCGTCATATCTGCCCAATCTGAATCCTCACCGTTTATTCCGACTCTTTGTGTACTATTGGTTGGGCAGTCTTCGATCCTGTTTACTATTTCTGCTACAATTCCTAAAGCTCTAAGAGAGAGGGAAAGACCCATCACCAGAAGCATGGTCAACTTGAGAGAGAGAGAGAGAGAGAGAGAGAGAGAGAGAGAGAGAGAATTACTTGATGAATTAACCGAAATTTAATATCCTCGAAACAAATTTTCAAAATACTTATTGAAAAGGAATACAGAGATTAGGCCTGAATTATGTCCTTCATGCTAAAATGTGAGGTTCAGACTGGATTTCGTGTGCAGGTCAAAAGCCTAATGTGGATTTATGCACAGAAGTAATACGTATGGAGAATGGTATTGATAAATGCGCAAAGCACAGATTTATTCGAAGAAGAGTTATAAACATCAGTTTTCCTACACAAAAAATCAAGAAGACAAACAGCTGTGTTCTTTTCCGTTCCACAGAACAAACGCAAAGACACACAACAGATATAAATAAGGGCAGCCAAACAGACAGAGTACTCGAAAGTTTTATTAAGCATTTCCTGAGAAGTTGGGAATAAATATAAGAAAACAAAAATGACTCCAAGAGATGTCGACAAAGTCACAACTTCCTACTCATCCTGAACATTAGAAGAAGACGAACCAGGATCTTGAAAGCCTTAGTGCCTTTAAGCGGAAAACGTAGCGAATCGTAGCCTTCAGAAGAGACTACCAATCAGCGTTGTCCTTACATGACCTATAGACGAGAACGAGGTGGCTCTCCACGAGACACACTACGACCAATCAATATTATGAATGGAAGATGAGATGGAGATGAATGGGTGTTAAACCTCTCTTAAAAGATGCCTTGGGACCTCACTGCAGCTTCTACCAGACTGCAAAAGTTTTTGTTCAAAGTGTCATCATTATATATCGATAGGTCGCTAAAAAAAAATAATTAGCTTTACTGAATTGTAAATAGAGCACGCCTCCGTTCCAAATACCATTCTCAGCCTCTTATGAAAAAAATTTGAGAGAGAGAGAGAGAGAGAGAGAGAGAGAGAGAGAGAGAGAGAGAGAGGGGTAATAAAACTTCCAATATATCTTTTCATCAGTTGACGGCAACTTCGTAAAGTGCCCGGAAGCGACGTATGAAGATGATATCTGGAACACTCATCTGTTGCTCATTTTTAAAGTTTCTCTGTCCTCAAATATTAAGCTTCGGTTACATCATACAAAAGTGTAAGAAAGGCATGAGATTCTCCAAGACCCAAGCGTAGAAGATGGACAAGGAATCATTACACTTGCCCAGAAACCAACGTAAGAATCGGTATCTCGTTCGTCCCAACATTTCTAATAATGTGGGTCCGTTTATTAGTTTTCATTGAAAACTTACTCTACGACGCTTGGAGAGTTTGCACTGTTGAATTCACTGATACCAGAAAGGTTTCATAACTGTTGAGAATTATAATGCACGTGCGCTTGGATCCTTAAAAGACCTTCAACCTTAATGAGAGGAGAGAGAGAGAGAGAGAGAATGCGGAAAATATAATAGTAAAGCAACCAGCGTAAGACGTTTGTGGGTCAGATAAGCTAGAGTAGGAAATACGACCAATTTTTGGAGGTGGTTGCAAAGCCCAGATATTATTACGAGATAAAAGACACTGCACACGGGAGACTGCCTCCACTACGAAAGCTCTCTCTCTCTCTCTCTCCTCTCTCTCTCTCTCTCTCTCTCATGCTTGGATTTAAATTTTAACCTTGGTAGAAACACTTGGCAAAATAATATTTGCAGAAGACGACGTTAAGAACAAAATAGAAAAACTAAACAAGTTCAAATCTCTTGGCCCGGATGGGATTCATCCAAGAGAAATTAAAGAGCTAAAAGAGGAGAGAGTTCCTCGCCTATATAAACTGTAAAGAAAAAACAGCAAAAAAAAACAAAAGGCACCAAAAGATGGAAACTAGGTAATGTGGCCCCGGTTTACAAAAAAGGTCCAAGAGAAGAGCCAGGAAATTATAGACAAATCTGTCTAACGTCGCTCCCTTGCAAAAGTTTTGAGTCCATAATTGAAGATGAAATTGTGGATCACTTTAATAGAAACAACTTTTTGTTAAACAGCCAACACGGTTTCAGACAAAACAGATCCTGCCTATCAAACCACTTGGAGTTTTTTCATAACATGCTTGGTATTTACGACAGTAGTAGAGCAATTAATATAACCTACCTAAGATTTCCTAAAGGCCTTTGACAAAGTTCCACACAAGAATCTAATGACAAAAGTTAGAACTTTAGGATTTGTGGGAGAAATAGACTGGATCGAAGACTGGCTAACTAATACAAAACAGAGTCGTAATAAATGCTAAAGAATCAGAATGGGCAGATGTGACAAGTGGAGTTCCCCAGGGTTCTGTCCTTGGCCAGCTCTTGTTTTTTTTATCTATATTAATGACATTGCCGTAGGACTAACTACAGGATAGTCAAATTGCAGACGACAGCAAATTATGTGTTGCAGCAGACAGTAGAAAGTTTAAGAAAAGATCTAAGGAAAGCAGTCAAAAAGATAGCAAATGCCTTTTAACTTGGAGAAGTGTAAAGTGTTACAAATAGGAACAAACAACCCTCCTGCCAATTACATGCTGCTTGAGAATGATATATAGTGTAGAACCTTAAGAGGACTTGAGGTTATTATTACCAAGGACATAAACTCCCAAAACTGTACATAAAAGCTGAAAAGAAGGCACAGAAACTAGTGGGATACATAAAGAGGGTAGTTAAAATACAGAAACCAGGAAACGGTGCTGCAGCTCTACACATCAATAGTTAGACCTCATCTTGAATATGCAGTACAGTTTTGGTCACCAATACTAAGAAAGGACATAAATAGATTAGGAGTACAAGCAAGAGCAATAAAGTTAATTCCATCCATCAGGCAAATAGGTTACCAAAGACGACTAGAGAGCCATAACGCCTATGGGTTAGAAACACGACGATTGCGAGG
>NC_087213.1:64390454-64401305 GCF_015104395.2 Macrobrachium nipponense | reverse complement strand
CTCATTACGATTTGTAAGGAATTATATGCCTTCTACACTGTCCTCTAACAGTGGGAAATGGTTACTTTTTAATCTACTCGTCAGAGTATACAATATACCTCGCCGTTTGTCAACAGCACGTAAGCATTATCGTAGGAGGTTAGTAGGTACGAAATCACACAAAAAATAAAAAATTAAAAAAAAAAAATTGTCGTAGGTGGGCTACGCAGACAAAAATAAAATAAAATACGAAAAAAAAAAGACATGGGAAGCGCTGAAGGTTTCGACTTGGCCTAAGGCTTGGGTTTTCTGGCTACTTGACAGCAGGTTTTACCATAAATTCTAGAAGTAGATGGGCGGTATTGGCGCTTAGCGGAGCACGTTTTAAACCTGAATTCGCACCGCCACTAACCCCCTACCCTCCCCCAAACCCAACCCCACCTCTCACCCACCAACCCCCGACGCCAACATCCGCGCAACCCACCCCTTCATTCCGACCCTGCAACACAGCTCTTGTTTTTCTTCTTCTTCATCTTCTTCTCCTTCTGCTCTTTTTTTTAGGCGTAATTTGCCCGGGATTTCCAAGCTGTAGTTCGGTAACATCCGGGATATCGAGTAAGATTTTGGCGTTACGTCATTACAGATGTCCTTCTTGAAGTGGTAACCCACTGATTGGCTACTACGTTTAAAGGCCACTTTGAGGATAATGAGTATGTAAATCTTACGGAAGATTAAGATGAATATGACCTGCCGTTAAATTAGAATTCTTTTATGTGAGCGCATGCTTATTAACACTCTCCTCTCTCTCTCTCTCTCTCTCTCTCTCTCTCTCTCTCTCTCTCTCTCATTGGTTTCAGATGCCTTAATATATTTTGATGTATCTAATTGTTACAGGAAAACGCAAGGCTACGATTTATCCAGTTACTCATATAGAGATTTTTACATTTATTTTCTCTTCCACTTCATAAACACAATTCCTTCACACTAAATTTCCTTCACTTAGACCAAACTATTTTCACTCTTTCATTCGACGAAAACTTCCTCTATTTCCTTCAACCAACTCAGGCAGAAGTTCCTTTACTCCTCTTACCATAAGTAGACAAATCGACCTTAACTTCTTTCAAGGCTAAACTTCCTTTACTTCTTCTAGTCCACTTAATATGAACTTCCTTTACCCATTCCGCGAAGTAGACAGAACTTCCTTGCATCAATCATCCATTCCACACACTTCCTTTTTCTTCTTCTAACCCATGAACCCTGAACTTCCTTTACTTTACTTTACCCCTTCCGCGAGATAGACAGAACTTCCTTTCATCAGTCATCCTTTCCACGAAGCAGAATGGGCTTCCTACCTCATCCACTTCGCGAGGTAGACCCTTCTTTCGTTACTCCAATCATTCCACTAGACTGAACTTCCTTTCCTTACCCATTCCACGACTAAACCGAACTTCCCTTCCTACCTATACAACGACTAGGCCGAACTTCCCTTCCTTACCCCTCCCACGACTAGGCCGAACTCCTTGGCTTCAGCCATTCCAGAGAATAGACTAAACTTCCACTCTTGGCGTAGACTCTCGTAGTTAACCAGCGATAATTACAGAAACAGTATAGGTGCATTACGGGTGGCCTTTCTTCAGTCAGGCGAGATCTCTTTTTACTTTCAATCTGCACTCAATGAAACCTCGCATAAAAAGTTGGCCCAAGTATCAAACCTAGTCTACATACCGCAGGTGTACATTAAGAAAAAGTGGGGTGAGCTTCGAACGAGAGAGAGAGAGAGAGAGAGAGAGAGAGAGAGAGAGAGAATTTATACGTCCACTGTCATTAGGAATCGTGCACGGAAAGATAAAGAGCAATTTAATCCTTGTTTCCAAAATTGAAAATACTTACTACGATGCATATAAGCAAAAATAAAGCAAACTTTAGTCGTTGTAGCTTTTGTGACACTGTTTTTAAATGTTTTTACAATACCCAAAAATATGGCCTCCGAGTGAAATATATCCACTCATCACAACGCCCTTGGCTAAACTTGAAAAAAAAAAAACTAGTCTGGCTCCATGACATGAAAATTTTCTACAAACTGTAAAAAAAAATCACTTCTAACTGATCAAAAGCCGCTTTTACGAGGAACATGGCTGGAACATATAAGAAGAAAATGAAAGTCGAAATAGCTTCCTTGACACGAAGGATTTGACATTGCTTTGTATCATAGGAATTTTAGAATGACTGGCATTCTGTATGCTGAATGCAAAACTCTATATCTCTTAGAACTAACAAAAAGCAAATGTAGATAGATGGAACAGACACTTTTATCTTCTAAAACATCTCTGATCTATATTCATTCGAATTCTGTCACTGAGAGAACAAGATACATTCCTAATAAGAATGAATAGCAAACGTATTAAATTGTTTAAAATAATAAAGAACTATATACTACGTATATATATACGAGAGAGAGAGAGAGAGAGAGAGAGAGAGAGAGAGAGAGAGAGAGAGAGAGAGAGAAAGGGGATGGCGGGAGAAATTACTCGCTCATGTTAAATTTATGAGTTTTGAGTAAAGGGTTATTGGTACGTGTAAATATATCTATGTCCATAATTATTGTACTGTAACTGGTCGTACATATATATATATATATATATATATATATATATATATAATATATATATATAATATATATATATATAATATATATATATATATGTGTGTGTGTGTGTGTGTTTGTGTTGTGTGTGTGTGTGCGTACATGGACACATACATACATACATACATACACACTCACCACACACACACACACACACACACACACATATATATAATTTAATATATTATATATATATATATATATATATATATAGATATATATACGACCAAGTACAGACAATAACTATGGACATAGGTATATTTACACGTACAAAAAACCCTTTACTCAAAACTCATAAATTTAACAGGAACGGAGTATAATTTCTCCCGCCCGCCCCCCCCCCCACTCTCTCTCTCTCTCTCTCTCTCTCTCTCTCTCTCTCTCTCTCTCATCTCTATCTCTTTCCAAAGGCCCAGTTTGCCTCTGTCACTACAATCAATAATTTGCCAAAGCGACTAACACGAAGTCCGAACACGGCGCGGTTATCTTCCATCTTTTATTCAATCTGTCGGCCTATTTCCCACCCCCCCTCCCCCCTTTCGATGGGGTATACGGGGTAAAGGGGTAAAGGGGTATAGGAGGGTGAATTCACTTCCGGGGGCACCGCAGCCAACGGTTGCTTCTTTCCCAACGTTTGGCTGGATTTAAGCAATGGTTACATGGATTTAAATTCACCCCCGATGTTTATTCGGGCCTTTCTGCTAATGAGCAGTGCTGCGCCCTACTAAGACTCCCGCTATACGCACAAGAGAAAAAGCAGAAGCAAATAAAATCCTTATCTCTTGAAATGTTTGTTTGTTTGTTTGTTTGTTTGTATGGTGTATTGACGTTGCATGGAACCAGTGGTTATTCGGCAACGGGACCAACGACTTTACGTGACTTCCGAACCACGTCATGAGTGAACTTCTATCACCAGAAATACACATCTCTCGCACTCGATGGAATGCCCGAGAATCGAACTTGCGGCCACCGAGGTGGCAAGCCAGACCAAACCGACCACGCCACTGAGGCGCTCTAACTCTTGAAATGGAATATAAAATCTAGGCCAAAGGCCTAGCTTTGGGACTTATGGGGGCCATTCAGCGCGAAAGGGAAATTGAGTGTAAATGGTGAGGGGGAGGGGGGAAAGAAAGATGGGAGAAACAGACTAAGAACGGAGGTACGGTAAAAAGGTTAGAAAGGGATGCTGGTAGGGGGAGTAGGGACGCTGGAAAGAACCTCGAGTAATGCCTACAACGCACCCCGTAAGGTGCACTGACGGCATTATTTTTACGTTTAAGTATCTACTATCGTGAAACCCTTTATCAGTATACTCACTTTCAATAAAAAGCACCTTTACCAATCATTTTTTTTTCAGTCACTTTTATTTTTCGTTCTTTTTTCCTTAATTCTATTACTATAAATCATGTGCCACTGAAAGGGAGAGAAGAAATGAGCAGTTTATTGGTTAGCATTTTGAAACGGACTTTTGCTGCTGCGAAACTTTTGATAACTGGGCTATGAAATTCTTTCGCTTGTAGCCATTGAACACGTTATTGACGTTTTTGTGCTGCAGATAAACACGACACTGAGAGAGAGAGAGAGAGAGAGAGAGAGATTTGTACACCATATAGCTATTGTTAAGAGAGAGAGAGAGAGATATTTGTACACCATATAGCTATTGTTAAGAGAGAGATATTTGTACACCATATAGCTATTGTTTAGAGAGAGAGAGAGAGAGAGAGAGAGAGAGAGAGAGAGAGATTGTACACCGCATCACTTTGTTAAAAGCGAGATGGTTTGATAATACATTCATATGGAAAGATTTATAACTAAATGAACGCTTGGTAAGATTGTGTGTGGACATGAATATCTCTCTGAACGGAGCGCGGTTATCTTCTTTTTCTCAGTTTACTGGTTTATTTCACCCTCGTGGGGAAAGATAAACAGCAGCTGGGAAGACACAGAGAGAGAGAGAGAGAGAGAGAGAGAGAGAGAGAGAAGGATAGCATAGTATAATCCCAGCGTTGCAGAAATGAAATCAACAAGTTTATTAGCAATATGTCAAAACAATACGGGAGAGAGAGAGAGAGAGAGAGAGAGAGAGAGAGAGAGAATGAAAAAAATCCTAAACCTGATTATCAGGACATAGGGATCCTGATAGTGGAAATATTCCGCTGCCGTTGGAGGAAACTGTCTGGACTTTCTCCGCATTTTCTCAGTCGATTGAAGCCATTATTATCAAGAGGAGGCTTTGATCTCCTTCCTCTTTCGCTCCTGCTCCTGTTCATTCACCCCCCCCCCCCCCCCCCCCCCCCGTTTCCTTCTTCCTTACCTATGCCTCTCTCCCATCTAGTTTTCTCCTTTCCTTTATTTCCTTTTCTCCAACCCTTCCCATTCCGCGGCCCCTAGAACCGTTTCCATGTTCTGCTAATTTTTCTACTGATTTTTCCTCTTTGATTTAGGTCACTCTTTGCTACCATTTCGTCATTTCACCCCCTTTTGTTTTGCTTCTTCTATTTGCTTTCCTTTCTCCTTTTATACGTTTTTCACAGTTTACCTCTTTTGTTTACAGACCCTTTTTGCTTGAGGCCACACACTATTACGATAAGTATATTTTTAAATGCAAGATATCTCTCTCTCTCTCTCTCTCTCTCTCTCTCCTCTCTCTCTCTCTCTCACACACACACACACACACACACATCTCTTATTACAGTGTATTGAAAACTGTACAAATTTCTTTTTGATTATGTTTCATTTCCATTATGTTTCATTTCCAACAGCATCTTCATTTTAATACATTTCATTTCATTTCTGTCATTCCTTAGTACATTTATCTGGGTTGTCACCCATTATCGTATCTTGTTTATATATTTCATGTAGCCCCTACACGCAAGACAATTTAGACAGAATATTAATGAATTAAAATGAGTATTTTATAGCAACTTGACAATTTACACAGAAAATTATTAAATGAAAAAATATTTTAAAGCAACTTGACAATTTACGCAGAAAATTATAAAATGAAAAAAGTATGTTTTAAAGAAATTTCATCTAGATGCACAAAACTTTACTTTACAAACCAGCATTTGCAACTCAATCATCGACGGTAATGATAAAAGCGATACGGATCTATAGCATCGAAGTTACAATAAAAAAAGTATCTTGTATTTGTTTATCGTTCAAAGGGGTCGTTGCCATAGTAACAGCCTCTCAAAAGCGCTCGTAAATCTCTCTCTCTCTCTCTCTCTCTCTCTCTCTCTCTCTCTCTCAGCATCCTGGATTCTGTTGATTTTCAACATAATGGAACTGCCTCTCTCCTCTCTCTCTCTCTCTCTCTCTCTCTCTCTCTCTCTCTCTCTCTCAGGGTCCAGAATTGTTCATATCTAACATAAAGAAACCGCTTTTATCTCTCTCTCTCTCTCTCTCTCTCTCTCTCTATCTCTCTCTCGTCTCTCTCTCTTCGGAGGGTCCAAATTGTTTCATATCAAACAAAAGAAACGCTTTTATCCTCTCTCTCTCTCTCTCTCTCTCTCTCTCTCTCTCTCAAATTTGCAACGCCAGTGGACGACACAAAACATTCAACAGTCTCTCCCGTTCCCTCCTCCCACAGGCGAACTTCACCAAGGAGGAGTACGACTTGGCCTACAGCGAGTACATCCGACTCGTGCAGGAGGAGGAGGCGCGCATCTCGGACTCCTACCTGCGGGAGCTGGACGAGGAGGAGGACGACGAGGAAGAGCGAGACCTGCGCCGGGAGCTGGGCGAGGACCAGGGCACCGAGACCATGCCCTCGCTCTCCGATTACAGGTTCTACAGCACGGGCGTCTCTCAGCACTCCCGGAAACGTGAGTCTCCAGCTCTTTTCCTTATATATATATATATATATATATATATATATATATATATATATATATATTATATATATATATATATATATATATATATATATATATTATATATATATATATATATATATATATATATATATATATATATATATTTCAGATCGCTCTCTCTCTCTCTCTCTCTCTCTCTCTCTCTCTCTCTACCTATATATATATATATATATATATATATATATATATACATCTGTGTGTATTTCCGTTCCAGCGACTTCTTTATCTTCTCGATTTTATAATATTTGGATTCGCTTCCTACTCAGAAGTTTTGATGTCCTTAAAAAAGATAAAAATAAAAGAGACTGAACAAATTCTCCTTCTTATACGGGATTCGCAACCACGCTGTTTTAGAAGAAAAGGATTAGCGTTTCGCAGCCCCTTTCTTAACTTAAATGTTAAGTATCCCCGCCCCCCCCCTGATTTCCTCTACTTCGTTATACCGGGCATTCCTCTGCAGATAGCCACAGACCGATGACGATGATTTTCATTCTGTAAACTGTAAATGTCCAGGAAACCACTTTGAAACCCCCGTTCAAACCACGAGGGAAAAAACGCCACATCGTACTCGGCTATCTCTTTATTTCCTTGCGGGTTTTACCGACCGACAACTCCCCCTTTTTATATCTCCACAGCTGACGAAACAATTAAGGTCCGAGGTTAAAGGAATCTCCTTTATAATCAAATTTCCCTCTTCAATGCGAGTACAAATATGTAGTACATCATTTTCCTTTCGTATAAAAAAGAACACATAAGAACAAATTATGAAAGTGCTGTACTAATCATGATCACATCAATGTAACGTCATTAATAACTTTGGGGTCACCCGCGGAGAAAAGGAAACAGTGAGCGTGTGTGTGTGTGTGTGTGTGCGAGCGTGCGTGCGTGCGTGCGTGTGTGTTCACGCATGTGACAGTGTTGCGATACAAAAGTCTCCGGGAATTACTCGCCACGATTAACTTTTAAAAGTATCATAAAAAGATTTCGAGTTAGCAACAGATTACAATGAGCGTCTTAACCACATGTAGCCTTTTGTGCGTATGTTACGTATATTACGGTTAATAATCAACTCTCTTTTCAATAACCACTTAGCTCTGTTTTTATTAAGCAAATATCGCAATGGTTTGGTGAAAAATTTGAAAGTATATCACACTAAAAATATATTTAAAAAAGTTCCCTTCCAGGATACGATTATTATTTTTTTACGTCCTTCAATTTTTTCCAAATCATTTAACGCAGTTTTTTCACGGTCCCTGGTTTGTCTTCAGGAGACTTGCCCGTCTCGGTTATCTAAACCAATAAAGGAAAGTATTACGAAAAAGTAAGTAGATTACTCTCATATATATATATATATATATATATATATATATATATATATATATTGCGAGTATATACAGTATATAAGTATGTTTGTATGCGTGTGTATGCAACAAAGAATATAACACGTACAATACGTCTCTCTACGCGGTGCGTGTTCCGACCAGGATGCAAATAAGGGATGATTATCGGCAGAAAAAAAAAAAATTTAAAGATTCAGTCCATCGTGACAAAGTCTTGATGCCGCTCTCTCTCTCTCTCTCTCTCTCTCACATACATGTATACAATCGCTCTCTGACAAAGCACAATCTATGAGTATGCATGCGTAATAATAATAATAATAATAAAAATAATAATAATAATAATAATAATAATAATAATAATAATAATAATAATAATAATAATAATAATAATAATAGCAGAAAACACGCCCAGAGCTATCGACAGTATAAGCGACTTGAATATGAAATTAGTTTCCACGGAGGGATACTAAATTGCCCTTGGTCGGGAAGATAAATAAGAAGGAGGTTCCCCGAAACCCCCGAAGCAATTGGGGTTTGCAGGTTGTAGGAGGTTAATTACTCGAAGGTCTATTGTGAATTAGCAGAGGCATGAAAGAGCAAGTGTTTGTGAGAGCGTCTGTAAATGGGGCTGTGTAGGTCGTTATGAACACGCTAATGTAATGTGTAGGATGCATGTGTGTGTTTATACATGAGTCCTTGGCAATAAACATATGTCTGAGTATATATGTAATAGATAGATTTATGTATTCATACATATAAACACATACACATATATATTATATACATTATATATGTGTATATATAATACATAATACATATTGTGTGTATGTATGATATATGTCTAAGTATATACCTACATATATTATATTATATATATATATATATATATATATATATATATATATGTATATATATATGTTATGTATGTATGTATTACATGATGTATATGCATATACGTACAATATGAGATTGATAGATATGTGTGCATGTGCTGATTCAAAGAAGCACTTATCCTATTTTTTTTTCTAATAAAAAAAATCACAATATCATCAACACTTTCAGTTCCAAAACTCATAATCCAAACAAACACTTTAAGGACACAGATCCGCGTCATTACAGTTAGAAATTATATAAAAAAAACATTGTCGAATAACCAACTGAGTGTAAATGGAAATGACAGAGCACTACTACACGCTGGAATTGTTCAATGGACAGAATGGGGGTAGAAGTCATTAACAAGGGAACAAGGCAAAAAAAAAAAAAAAAAAAAAAAAAAAAAAAAAAAAAAAAAAAAAAAAAAAAAAAAGTCAGGAAAAAAAATCATTCCGGATACCGGGAAATCCCACCGTTACAACGATACCAGATGTCACCACGACGCTCAATTTAACTTGATCTGGGAATTTGACGAAAAAACAAACGTACTTCTATGTTCTTACATGTTACGCTAAATTTTCCGTCCCCACGCCCCTCACCTCTCTCTCTCTGTCTCTCTCTTTCTCTCTACTTATAATTTCTTTATGAGAACATGAAGTTTTTTCTTCTTCGTCTTTTTTTCCTACCAAAGTTGTCGTAGCTGCTTCTTAACCTTAGCCGACTCACTTATTTTCATTTTCATTTCCGTAGATAATGCGGGGGAATGAGACGTCAATTTATAAACACAGTCATCAACGCTTCCATACATATATATGTTAACATCTGTGGTTTTCTCTCGTTGTCACTTATGTTATTTATTCATGAACAAATTTAAATCAAAATATAGTTTTTTCTTCCATTTTGGTTCAATTGGATCATCGTTCGGCGTCCTCTCTCTCTCTCTCTCTCTCTCTCTCTCTCTCTCTCTCTCTCTCTCTCTCTCTCTCTCTCTCTCTCCACATTATATATATACTATATATATATATATATATATATATATATATATATATATATATATACAATCTTTTCATGTTATATTAGTCTCGTTGCTGCTAACTGTCCAATTTCTCTAATTTACCTTGTTCTAGTTTTTCAGTCCTGACTCAAAAAATGCTTAGGATGAATCCTATGGCACTCCAAAAAGGAAAAAATGACTCGGTAGTCTCGTTCAATACTTTATAATGATACAATCAATCACAGCCACGTATACACATATATTTACACACACGCTTGAAGGGTAAATCACCATCGGTAATATTATTCGCTAAATTTTCATATCGAAAGCTAGAGAGAGAAAAAACCTCTTACTCAGTAATATGAGAAAAATCATTCGATAATAAAAGAAGCTATATTGGGAACACGTGAGGATATCCGATGTTATATCTAACATACTACTAAAGCTATTACACTGGGGGAGGGGGGAGGGGTGCCGGGGAATGGGAAGACGCTGACGTTAAATGTGCAAAGTTAATATAACAGAAGCTGCTATCTTGCTTTTCAATGGCCGACGCACGCGAATCGCAACGCCAGGTGGATATTTACCGCCACTTCGAGAAAAAAAAATACGATCTATAGCATGATGTGAGTGGATTCCCAAAGAGGAAAAAATAGGGTAAACAGATTTACAGATGAAGAAAGAAATGGTCAAATCCTCTCGCCAGACAAGAATGGCGACGTGAAAACCAGGTGAGAGCACACCTGTCGGCAAAGGAGAAAGAAAGCTGGTCGGAAATTATGGGAAAAGATTCATAAAACAATAAGCGTTAAGATTCCGGAAGAACCGGCATTATAGGCACCATTTTTTGAGCGCATTTGATTGACTGTTAATGCGGGAGATTCATTAGCGGGGTGCCAGAGGTACTCAAAGGGTGTGGCCCTGGTCTTCCCAAACCGAACGGATATTATTAACTTAAGACCGAAATTGTCGATGCTCATCTTGGCTAGGATACCTAAGAAGCCGATAAATGACGTCACAGACGAGAAAGACAAAGCAGATAAGACGAATTCGATGGACATTTTCGAGGGCGGAGTCGCCGTGGGTTGGTGGGTGTGGCCGCAGTGAAAGTGAGGGCGAGATGTTCCCCATCCGAAGTCAGCT
>NC_087213.1:64382954-64385454 GCF_015104395.2 Macrobrachium nipponense | reverse complement strand
CATGCCTTAAAATGCCGTGATTGGTTTCCGCTTCTTATAATCAAACATTCACTCTCCCGAAAATTGGTTCCCTGAGGTTTCCACAAGCTAATAACTCTAAACACCTTCGCCAGTCGCTGCAAGAATCCACTGTCATCTGTTAGGAAAAATAAAAGCTAACTTTCAAAAAACAAAAAACAAAAAAATAGCTCTGCCCTCTTTTGCTGTACAGACTCTCTAGGCATCAGCTTCTAATTGTTCCTATGGTGCTAGTATATGCAATATATACGTTAAACGACATCTTCTCTGAATGCTTTCGCTCATTCATGCACTATTTTAAAAATTCTAAAGAATTCTTTCGCCATTCACATGTTGACAAACTCCATCCAGGCATGAAGTGTAATAATCTAATCCCCCCAACGCACAAACACACACACACACACACGTATATATATATATATATATATATATATATATATACATATATATATAATAAATATATATATATAAATAATATATATAGATATATTATATATATATATATATGTATGTATATATATATATATATATATATATATATATATATATATATATATATATATATATATATATATATATATGTGTGTGTGTGTGTGTGTGTGTGTGTGTGGTGTGTGTGTGTGTGTGTGTGTGTGTGTGTGCGTGCGCGGCAAACCCATTTACATAAATCTTACTGAGACTTACGACACAACTTATCTATAGTGACTCCCGCTTCCCATCTTCATTTCTGCATCCTAAGCACGACAGATGTTCCCAATGATAGACACGTGAAAAAAAAAAAAAGAAAAAAAAAAAAGTTGAACTGGAATGTGGTAATTTTAGATTGGTATAAATAACACGACGAAACGGAAGCGAACGCCACAACCTCCCCCCCCACCCGCCACCCAACCCCCACACCCCCTACCCCCTTATCCCAAAACATGACATCACAAATATGTGGGGTACAGATGCTAAGCAGCGTGCCAAATATCTTGTCTCTCAGGTATTTCGTTAAGCGATTAGTGAATCACTGTTTATTTGTCTGTTTGCGTTGAACATATGTAAAAGGTGAAGGTACGCGAGGACGAAAAATATATTCTTTTCCTTAAGTTTGCAGAGCGTCCTTATTTACAGGAGCCTTGATATGTTTTATATGTTTGCACAAGTAATATACTCTCTCACTCCCTCTCTCGTAATATTTAAAAGTGTGGCTGTCTGCACTAATGCATACAGTATAACCGCACATAAACGGAGGGATATCATCTTTCAGAACATACACATACACACCCATATGTGTATATACATACACATATATATACTAATATATATATATATATATATATATATTATATACATTATATAATGTATATGTGCATGTATGTATATAGATACTAGTATACACACACACACATATATATATATATGTGTGTGTGTGTGTGCATACCACGTGAGTGTTAAAATCGGCCTTTTATGGCTTAATACATCCCACGCCCCAAATAAAGAATTGGTCTGGGCCGCGTAAAAACACCCAGCCATAAGGAGTAACGAGAGATCGCGCGCAATACCGATGGATTATTTTAAGTAAATAACTTGGAGATTTACTGCATTCCCACACCCAAATAGCCTCGGGTATCATTGCTCGCCAATGTACGTGTGCGTTTGTCAGTGCGTATGTGCGTTAGGGCCCCACCGCCCAAGTCACCCGTGTTTCCTACCCCATGCCAGAGTCATATACCCGGCCTTTTCCCCGCCCGTCAGCGCGCATACCTGTCACGGTACCCACGTGGGCGTCAAGTCATGCCCCCTGTCATGTCTACCTCTACCCCTTTCGTCAGCGTGCTTGTTCTCTATCACTCTATTTGTCCTGAGTTATCTCATTTGTCGACGTCGCCTTGAACCTCCCACGACCGTCGTCCTCCTCCAATATTATCTCTCTCTCTCTCTCTCTCTCTCTCTCTCTCTCCGGTCATCAGCTGATGCTTTTAGTTATTATTACTTTGTTCAAAATACTTACTATTTGTAGTTAGGAATCGACAGAACTCACAACTTTCACCATTGCGTTTTTTCCATTCACCTCTTTCCTGAATTTATCCCCTCCTCTCACCCCCCCCCCCTCTCTCTCTCTCTATATCTCCTACAGAGAGAAAGAAAAACCTGACAATACAATGGAAACCTGTAATTTAGCAGGCATTAATACACTCAACGGCTGGAAAAAAAAGCCTCCCTCAAGACACTCCACTGTCGAGCTCCGACATTTTCTTGCTCATTCTGTTTCCCCGAAATCACGTCTTCTTCTCCCCTGAACTATTTCTCCCACTCCCACCGCCTTCGTAATCGGCCAACCTACCTTTCGCTGACACGATTATCCACTGTTCTCTCGATCTCCCTGCAGTTTTGTAACCCAGCTTGACGTCCAAAATAAACGGTCGATCCGCACTCATACAAGATGCCCTTTGACACCATCCGTCCGTCCATCCGTCGGGTTCATTATTTCAATTTTCGT
>NC_087213.1:64362954-64375454 GCF_015104395.2 Macrobrachium nipponense | reverse complement strand
AATATTAGTGTACCAACTGACAGATATCTCTTCTCCGAAACAGCTGACTAAGACATGTAAATCATCTAATGCTCTCTCTCTCTCTCTCTCTCTCTCTCTCTCTCTCTCTCTCTCTCTCTTTCTTTCGCATGCACGTACACGTACGCACGCACACTCACACAATCACTCGATCAATCAATCTTTTCCTACCCTCCACTGTCTCCGATAAAATTAGAATTCCTCCCATACACATCAGAGTGAGTCAGCCAGGGGCACCTTACAACGTAAACCGCGCTCATTGTAAAATTCATACAGGAAACAGGAGAGAGAGAGAGAGAGAGAGAGAGAGAGAGAGAGAGAGAGAGAGAGAGAGAGAGAGAGAGAGAGAGAGAGAGCATAATTACAGTAAGGCTTGTACCCAGTGATCAATGGAATTCTATTTTGCAGTTTTGTTTTGCTAAAAATAAATTTGGTCAACCCATAATCATCAGAGTAGTATAGCTATATATACACATATGTATATATTCATGTACATGAATAAGGATGGTAATGCTGACTTAACATTACATCATAGGCTGTATCAAATCATCGTGCATTACAAGACGAATATTTCATGAACTTATTTTTCCTCCGCAGATGGGCGTGGCCGACGCAGTGCAAGAGTGGAGGGTCAGATCGTGCACTTCCACGTAGCAGTTCCAGTGCGCCGTGTTTATTCGCACGACCTGGATGTCAAACAAGCAACGTGTCGGTTATGGAAGACTGGTGGTCCTGCGCCGGAGGAACCCGGCCACGATTCTATCACCGTCAGCGTTTTCAAAATGGATGACGGTGGTCGACGGAGAAGACGACGCAAGCAAGCTCCCGTTCTGATCCAGTCACTGAATGTCTCTGTGACGGGAGATGAATGGCTTTCCGTCGACGTGACGGAGGCAGTGAAGGAATGGGTGAACTCGCCGAAAGGAGAGGCCGGTGTGCTGGTTCAGTGCCCAGACTGTCCTGCGGCGGGGGTGACGATCCACACAGGTGCCAGCTCTTCCAACACCAGCTATGTTCCGACTTTAGATGTACAAACTCAAGTTGCTGCTGGTCGGAGAGTGAAGAGATCGAAAGAACTAACTCGGGCCACAAAAGCAAAGTGGAGACGACGTGGGGACTGCAGAAACAAGCGCAGTGGAAACAGACGATCTCGATGCTGTAGACGGTCCATGAAAGTTCGATTCAAGGACCTTCCTAGTTTCGACTTTGTCACATCTCCGGAGGAGTTCGATGCCTACTACTGCAGTGGAAGATGTCCGGCCCGTTTCAATCCCGCAAACGAACACGCTCTTTTGCAGTCCTTACTCAAGATGCAACGTCGCGAAGAAATTCCTCGGCCATGCTGTGCACCAACAGCGCTTCAAGGGTTGCACATCCTCCATGTCAATGAACATGGAAAGCTCACTACTACTTACTGGAGTGATGTCATTGTCACAGAGTGTGGCTGTGCCTGAGTGTCACAAGCTACACTGTGTATTAGTCCAGTAGAAGCAGCAGCAGAAGACGGGTTGAGTCCCGTTTCGAAGGTTGCCCACAACAAAAGCAGCAGCAGCAGCAGCAGCAGCAGCAGCAGCAGCAGCAGCAGCAGCAGCAGCAGCAGCATTGCAGCAACAGCAGCAGGTGGCCTACACTAGTCACTCCCACTACGCTTCCTAAATCGCCAGGGCCACGCCATCAGGTGATCTAGCAAATAAGAAGCAGTGATCCTCAAGGTGTCATGGCACCCTGGTTGCCTCGCCGTGTGCCCCACAATGTGCTCTATGTTCCGGTGTTCCGGTATTCATACGTACATGACGGTGTTCCAGACCCGTGTTATCTGTACGTTACTTTGTTCCTCCATACATCGTGGTGTTCCTTAGTTGACTGATTTCCCGCAACAGTACATTCCTCTCCACCAGGCAGCGGGGCTGTGTTGATGTGCAGACAGTGGTACATTAGACCCCTCTCTGACCCCATAGTGACCCCAAAAAGATTCTTCCAAATGCCCATCCTCACCCATCCTCTCTCTCTCTTGTCTGACACAAGCCACATCACTTCAATTCTTAAGGACTCTACCATAAAATTGGAGAGAACTTCATTCCTGCTCAACCTGTTTTTATACTGAACCTTATTCAAATGTTTCAACAAACCCTGAAAGTTTAGCGTTTGTGTTTTGTTTATTCTACAGACTTGGAATATTGGACATCGTCAAAATACTATATTGAGAAATCAGGAAGTAACTGTGGAATCTACAGCTGGTTTTGTAGATTGCTACTCTGAGTCGTTGTTTAACCAAAACCTATGGCTAGTTATAGAGTTCCTGTGTTTTTGCAATTGTAATGATCCATCCTGTTAGTGCCAGATATCTCTCTATTATTATCACTATTATGCTGTACAGTCATTTTGAAGCTTTTTGCTACTTTTCTACCGCTTTCTTACAAGTACACCCAGAATCCAACCAGGCTTAGCTTTACATTTACAACTTCTGTTCTGTAATGCTAAGCTTTCATTTTGTAATTCCAAGAGTAAAACGAAAGTCATGAAACCGCCTTGTTCGGTCAGGCCATCCCTTCCAAATCTCGCAGATCAGATTCCCAGATTCTCAGTACCTCCTACCCGTCCCTCTCACTTCCTCTCACAAACTCACCGAAATCTCCTCGTCCTCGCGCCCCCACCCCCCCAATATCCCCGTCCTATCCAACCCGATCCAGTCATTTCCCTCTTATCCACCTTCCCTACAGTCATGATGGGGTCGGTGTAGCCTTTTAGTTCTCATGTTTGATGTTGTACTCAAACTGCATTGTGATGTGGCTATTAGTTCTTCAAGACGTGACTTTTTATTTAGCATCATGTGACTATCTTTTATTGTGATGTGACGATTATTTTCGAAATGAGATTCATTAGTGTTTTTGCTATGGGATGTGACCATTCATTGACAGACAACTTGAAACCAAATTCTCCCCATTCAATCGGAAAATATTTCAGAACTCATCGACGGTAATGAGAAAAATAATGGATTGCTGTGTTGAGAAAAGGATGTTGCATTCCATAACAAAATTGTTAGATTTTCGTGACAAAGCTACTATTAGTTTTATGATTTTGTTCTCTCGTACCGTGAGCATTAGGTGTTCTCGTGATGTAACTTAAAATGGGTTCTCGCTACATGACTATTATTTCTCCATGATGTAACTATTCACTCAGTTTATACTTTTATATGGAAACGGGTGTTCTGATGTCATGATTTATGTCGAAGTGACGTCATTGCTTCAAAGTGACGTCGAGGCTTCATGATGTCGCAGTGGCCGTGTGTGTGAGTGTGTGTGTGTGTGCGTGTGCGTATTTATGTCGTCACCACATAGCCACTGTTATGCTAATGTTAAATCTATTTTATTCTGAGCAGTATTGATTCCATGTATTAAGTGTTCGTTGTCTATCTGTGATAAGTGTGCATAATGATTTACATTTTTTTCCTCAACCAATTTAATATTGGTCGTCTATGAATACTGTCAATAACTAGACTCAGTACAGACTTTATTCAGTGTATATTAGTATTCCATATGATAATGATTACATGATAGGTTTAGATTTTACCAATATGTACCGTAGGCTTTCAGAGTATTCAAACTCGTATTATCAGCTTTTATAATGCTCTGGATTGCTGTATTAGAAATGTGTGGATAAAAAGAGATTATTGATTTAGGCTCCGTCTCTGAGGCTTGGCGTTGG
Source organism: Macrobrachium nipponense (assembly GCF_015104395.2). Classification (NCBI taxonomy): domain Eukaryota; kingdom Metazoa; phylum Arthropoda; class Malacostraca; order Decapoda; family Palaemonidae; genus Macrobrachium; species Macrobrachium nipponense. The sequence goes on along the minus strand of NC_087213.1, from coordinate 64,371,731 downwards.
CTTCCTCTTTTTCTAATCATCACAAACAAAAAACAAACACTCAACCGTAGCTAACGAGAGGCTCCAGAGACTTCTTTCTTCATTTGCCTATGAATCACCTAGGTAGGTCTTCAGTTTCCTTTTGGTGTTTTCGTTTGGATGTCAGCAACGTATCAAGATGTAGTTACAACGCTAATGTCAACCAGTGGTCATAGTTCAATGGCAAGTCAGTGGACTTGCCGTTTCGTTGCCTGTAACCCTTGTGCATGTAAAGATGTTCAAAACACATATACACGCAGAGACGAAGCGGCTCTCAGATGTTCAGACACAAACACACATAAGACACACAAATGAGACAGCTCTCACGCCATAGTAGAAAGCTGCCCCAGTGTCATCAAACACAAGATTTGTAGGATTTTAGAACCGTGCAGTGTGTAGGGACCCCGGATGATGTTCGGGGTGCTTTCGGGCGATTGACCTCCTATATAGCACTTAAGAGGTTTCTAACGCTCCCCCAACCCCCCCTTCCCCCTTTCAGCACCTTGCATACTTGCAAATGAAAAAAAAACAAGTGTGTTAACCTTCACATTATCACGAGCACATCAAATCTGTCAGTAGAAGCAGCACCAGGACGCTTTGGCACATTAGCTCAATCACCTGCATTATAACTCGAGAGTTCCATCAGGATCGTGTGCCGTTATAAAGTATACATGGGTATTTTCATACATACTTATGTATACCAGATTTATGCATACACAAAGAAACACATCAGCGTACTTGTGTGTGAAGTGAAGTTAAGGACCTGATGCTGATCAAACCGCATTAAGAAACACATACACGAAAAGCAGAAAGATATCTCGGCATCTAAACATATTATATCCACCGCCCCGGTTCCAACTGTGCGTACCGCAGATGCTACAACTTCAGGCGGAGATTGTCACTCTTCATGAAAAAAACAAAGTTGATTTGTGGTCCAGTGTCAATGTCATATGAAACACTGTAATAAGATTTACCACGGAATATTTCACAGTTACTGAAAATTCAAATTGCATGAATGTCACCCATGACAGATAACATTCGGTTGTAGACTTGTGAATTTTATGCTATTAACGTTGGGTCTTGTGTACTTCTTGCGGACTTTTACCTAAGCTGAACTTTGGAGGCAGAGTTACCTAATATGCATCCATTCAAAGAGTATCCAAGATGTAGTTTTTTTACTAAAGGGCCCTATAGTTTAGTAAGCTCAGCTGATGTCAGTGGTTCCACTTAACCTCCTGAGAACTTAAAATGACATTCATCCAACTTCCATCGCGTTCGGCAGATTTGAAAAAAGCATTAATCCCACTTTTTGCTGATGTAAAAATATACATCTCTTCTATAACCTTTGACAAACAGCGAGCTTGAAATAGAAAATAACCTTCCTCCGTCATAGTAGGCAAACTTAAGACAAAGTATAACTCATTTTCCCGGGTCATTTCTATCTCGTTCCAAGAATTTCAAAACTCTTATCCCCATTTCTTTCAAAACAAGCTTAAAACAGCATTCAAACTCATGTCTGCCAAATATGGCAACGTTAAACGAGCACTCATTTCACCTCTGCCTCCTCCTCCGGCAGCCTTGGAATGACACTCACCTCATTTCATGTTCAAAATAAAGCTAAAATCAGTCCGCCACGTTCGGCGCGCTAGAAATAACAACCGCCCCCCCCCCCCCCCTTATCTCTATCACATCCGACGACCCAGAAACAGCATTTACACGCTTCTGTCACATTTGGCAAACTTGAAGAAGCGAATACTAATTTCATTTCTGTTACGTTCGTGCCACACTGAAACGTCATCTACTACTTCTGTCAAATCTAGTGCGTGTCACAATCTAAATTTAGGCCAAGTGTTATTCAGTTTAATATGCCTTCACCATCGGTTCAGCTTAGGCAAAAACAAGTACATGACTATTCAACAGCGGAGATACTCATACCTTCCCGATAACAAAAAATATCACCCCGTTTATTTCCTCCCAGTCATATAGAATAGCGACAGTTTTATAACGATCGGTTTAGAGTTCAAAGACTTGACCAGCAGTAAAGTCCAAGATATATATACACCTTGTATATATGCGTGTTCGCGTTTATGGGCATATGTGTATGTTTGTGAATGCGTATTCACCAAATACACATACATATCAACATGCATGTATACATATGTACATAAATGCATGCACATGTACACTTGCACACATAATGCTATTAGGTAAAAAAAAAAATTAGTAACTTTACCGAGACAACACTTCTGTAATTAGATATGCGATGAAAAGTCATGTAAAGGAATATCTTTTACACGAGAGCTTCAGAGCATTTTAGTGACTGTGTATGACTAGCAGCCGTAAAAGGATACAGACTTAGCTGTAAAAGGTGTATGGTTTTGTACACTCCAAAATTTCGATCAGTACCCTTGTGAAACCTGAGGATGTATCTTATAGGCAACATTTTTACGTTCCAACTTTTTTCTTTGCCTTTTTCTTGTGTACATAAAAAAAACTACATTTTGCTTAGGCTCTGGTCTACTACCCGCTAGAAACAAACACTTCACAATATTATCAATAATGTATAAGATAAAGTCAGTTTTGAGCATCCATATTTGTCATAGAATGTAGGAGGCAGCGCGCCTCTTAGGAAGGAAAAACCATATTTAGGACAAATCCTGTTTATTTTCATATTTCGGTTGAACATGTCGGTAAACGCCTCTTAAGAAAATCATTAGTCGTTCGACTAATCAAGCGCATTTAGGATCGATCGTACGAAAATCCTTTTCTTAGGGAGTTACTATCACTAAGCAAATGGAAGCTGTTTAGGAACTCGCTATCACATGTGATCGTTTGGTATCTGGCATCACAGATCACAGAGAAATGTTGTATATTAGTTGGTATCAAGGATCAAGCAGCTTAGTTGGTTTCAATGGTCAATGGTGACTTAATTAGGGAGTAGATATAAGTTCTTTTTGGAGTTGGTAGCAGTAATTGTGCAATTTTTCTGGAAGTTGGTATCGTTGATCGAACGCTATTTTTGTAGCTGATATCAGTGACAGAAGTAGATTTTTTTTATATCGTAATAGTGATTATACCTGAAGTTAGTTTTGATTTCATATCAATAACCAAATACCTGTTCTTTTTTGTAGTTGGTATAGGTGATCAAATGCATATTCCTTTAAGATATGGCAACGTATATTCTTCAGCCATTTGGTATCAGTTATAAAACAAAAGCTTTCTTGGAAGACTGCATCATCGATCAAGCTGGAGTCTTGAAATCTATTCGAGTTATCTCTTGATACAGGAAGTCGAAGCACTGGTATCTGAAAGCTCTCAAAAGATAATTGGCACCCGTACGAATTCTTAAAATCTACTGATTGCCGAGATTTTCCATGGCTGAGTATATTGGCATTAGTATAAGTTGACAACGGTATTCACAGAAAACGACTTGGGGTCTGGTATATCCCAATTCCATTAATGAGCCTTCAATCGCCAGTATTTCACAAAAGGTCTTATAGAATTACTTTCACCTAAAAGACCAGCAAAAGAGAGAAAGATAATTGAATTCCAGTCCTCTGTTAATTCCTGACACTATACGGCTCCCGATACTAAAATCTTTTTCTTAGGGAGTTACTATCCTTAGGGAAGCTGAATCTATACTTGGGCAATGCACCTAACAAGTAGAATAACGTAGTTGTGTGTACTTCAGACAAGGTCCTGTCAATGGAACTGACTTCTTCAGTAAGTGTGGATTTAGAAATCCCTTTAGAATGATAGCACATCCAACGGCTTGGTTCAGGAGCCCTGTCCTATCCTTGACAGTTGATTTAACTACAGTTGAGTTTGGCCCTTATCGCCCTGTTCCCCAGTGACTTCTTTGGTAACCAAGGCCATTCCTACTCCCCTGTGGACAAGACCTTCCCTGGATTAAACTCCAATGTCCTGGGATCTCCTGAGTCTCCCCAGGAGTACCCCAGGGTACTCATTTATTGGCACTCATACCCTAACCTACTCTTTCCCTGAGCATGCTGTTGTGGCTGGGTGTGGGAGGATACTCCATAGGGTCTCCTGTACAGGGCAGTGGGTATTGAAGGTTTCTTTTGGGCAGCGCTAGGGCGGGAGTATGTTGAAATACTGGCAGGGCGATGCCAGATCACATTTGACAAATCTTTAGTCAGGGACAGAAGCATATTAGCCTGGCAACCAACCTCTGGGAAGAGTTCCACCGCCCGTCAGGCTACGTGTGGTCAACCGCTGGCGGGCCCGGCAAAGAATTGATTCCTGTGATAGTGTCCCTAGTCATAAGGCACGGTGGCTTTGGAATTCTCCTCTTCTTCCTTGCAAGGTTCCTCTTACTCATTCTTCGTCTGTTACTTGTCCTTTTCAACATTAGTGCTTCTACATTATCTTCCCAATATGGCTTATGATGCTCACGCTCTTACATCTCTCCCGAACACATCTTCATCTGTCTCACGCAACAGATCACTTCGGAGGTTGACATAGTTTTGAGAAAAATGCATAACTATCCAGACTACTAGATATCAGATAGAGACGAAAGAAACATATCACGTAGGAAGAATGACACTTGCATTGACTCAGAAAATGCAAGACGTTCGTCACAAGAGAACTCAGCATATCCCTGTCAACTAAAACCACCTTGACTTCTTATCTGTCTCAGCCTATGAGCCCTCTAACGTCGCTTTGTTCTCATTCTCTCTCCTTTCCACCCACTACTGCCACCAGAAAGGCGCCGGTCAAGATGAGAGATTTCAGTCATTTGAGATTCAGTCCTTTCTTCAAATCAAGATCCTTTCAACCCTTACCAGAGTTATTGAAGCCACAGGTATTGGGTCTCTTAGAAAAACATCTTCCTTTATTATGTTTGTTCTTATTTAATCTAACATCAACGCTACTGGCTGTTCCTATTAATCCACATAGAATCAAACCATTATGTTTATATATAATCTAATGTGCTATGTTTTGAAGGAAATATTTATGTGAAACAGTATTTTTATCCATGATATCTTATTTTATCGCACTGTCTGAATAAATGAACATGTAAAAATACTCTCAAAAGTATGTACGTATACATACTTCATATGTGCATTTATATGCACATACACATATACATACATATTGCATACATGCGCGTGTGAATTTAAGCTTGTTCGTATGCATATTTATGCCTGTGTAGGCATACGTGCATGCGCACATTCATAGATTAGTACATTTATGTGTAATATATCTATATAACATATATATATATATATATATAATTATATATATATGTATATATATGATATATATATATATATATATATATATATATATTATATATATATATATATATATATATATATATATATATATATAGAAGTCGATCAAAAGGAATTACTACTGCCTTCCCGAAACAGCCACTAGAAAGGAAGGGTTTACTTTAATCCCAGTCATAACAATAAAACAATTGGCTGTTTGCGTGTATACTTCCAATTGTCATGAATTTTGTATCTGTCGAGCTGATGCCTGAAATATTTCGTATTCAATCAAATCATCTTAATCTAACACACCCCGACCTAACCTAGATCAGTATCCTAATGTTCAAGGGGCTTTGCCCCCTTGGGTCCCCTTTATCTGTTCCAACTGGTGTATAGAAATCCACACTATTTGTACACGAAAATAAGACGATCGACTCGTGTGTCAAAATATCAGTATGTATCATCGCCAACCAATCCAAATGTATGGGCGTATGAATGTAAATATTATTCACCTTACGCAGGCAAATGAGGCAGATGTGTGTACATATGATTTAAAATTTGTATACATTAACCCGTACCCAAACGAAGAACCTATGATTATAATAAAAATAAAAAACTGTACACCATTTATTCAGATATGTTGTCTTGTGAGTCAGGTGGATGTACCGCGCATATTGTGATGCTTAGTGATGCTGTAGTGTGTTACTAGAATTGTGATTTATTATTAATTATGATTATTTTCATCATTGTAATTATAATTACCATTATGACTATCATCATTATTTATGAGACGACGCTGTACATACTATAATTTGCTATTAATCCATTATTCAGGTTGTATATGTTGGCACAAATCGTACCGTAAGAACTTCTTTCCAAAGACAGTCAATACTGCTTCCTGTTATAATAAAAGTATTTTTGTATATTAATCTACATAAAAATACATTAAAATGATGGACCTAGTTCTCCTTCATTTAATCCTAGTTTTGCAATGAATCCTTATGTATTATTTTTGGTAGCTGTAGATTAGTATGTTTTTTGTGCTTTAAGTACCGCAAACTTCGTACTAAATGGTGGTCAATTTGTATCAGAACAATTTGCTGTAAGTAGACAATACCAGGCTATAAGGATATGAATTGGACATGCAGAAAATTAATGACTTTATGAATTGATTATTATTCTGATGTGTACTATATGTAAACTGTTCCCATTTCACATTATCACTCAGTTACAGATAGCATCAAAACAGTGAAAACGCCTCTGTTGCAATCCTATATAAGGCCTATATTAACATATCATGCAGTGCAATGCAATTAAGCTGATAATGTTTCACCTAAATAAGTTTGCCAAATATCACCCTATTTCCTTATCAGATGACTTTGAAATTGCTGTTTAATTATTATGTTCAACCACAGCAACGTAAATTCTTGCCAACGAAGAAACATAACATAAAGCTATACCATAAAAAATAACAGAGCAAAAACCTTTAAAAAAATATTTAAAAAAAAATAAAAACTTTGCATAAGCAGCGCCTTAGTTGTCAGGTCTTCCGGTTACAATTCTAGAGTAGTTTGTAAGTCAAGAGTCCTAAGTAAGTCAAAAGTTCTTTGTTAACACTTGTTTCGGGGGAACTGCGACCCCCTCCCACAACCCTTATCATTTGGTATTGTCTCCTCATAGGAATACTATTTATTTCCCTGTTGGTCCATCTGCACTTCTCATATCAATTATTAAACGTAAAAAAAAAAGTCTCAGTGAAGAGGGCATATCATTTCATTATATGAATATTCATTATTATCGATGTATTATACAAAGGTGCCGACATACAGGGGCAGACGTTTCAGAGTATATCAGACAGAGTTTAAAGCTATTGAATATACTGTATATATGTATAAGAATATTTATACATACCTATACATATAATGTATACAATTTGTTATGTCTTGGCTCGATCGAACCAAGGCAAGCAAACCATATCAGGTTAACTTATCATTATCGTAGAAACTTATTGGAACTTCCAACGTGCAGTGTGCCTTGGGCTCATTGGCCATATGCTAAAGTGATCGAGTCTGGAACTGAGGCTGTGATGCTGCACCACACATAGTGCATCTTGAATTTGCAGTCAACGTTCAGAAGTAAATTTGTCACGAACAGTACTGTGCTACTGTTTCACTGTTTCGGCAGTTTCATTTTGCTGCTGGTAAGAAATATGCCTATGTGTGTTGCTACTCTCAGCATGAACAAAATTATCAACAATGAAATTAAGAAATGCTTTCGTTTTCTCATATGCTGACAGAAAAAAAATTTAATTTTAAAGTCCTGGAAGTCAAAGGCATTCGCTTTTTTATCAGAATCTGCCAAAATTTGCTTTAATATTTTATGTCACAAAAACTCCATAGGTTTTGTCCGTTATTTCAAGAATCTAAATTTTACATTCAATTAATGCATGAAGCCATGGATAAAATGTATAGAGCTTACTTTTTTCCTTTTAAATCTAAAATCAGGGAAAGCAAGTGCAGTTTCTTTTCTCTTGTCAGCATCAGAGAGAAGACGATCTTAACTCAAAGTACCCCAAGAGTCCTGTATCTTAGAAACAATTATTTTTGTTATACTGTTAGTTATAAGAGACTGTCCCTGTATGTCTACCTAGATGGGTATATAACTATATTTTACATAAAAAACCGTCTATTAATAAATGAAATTGTAATATAGTTATCCTCTTAAGATGAAGTTTCTCCTTGTTTTGAATAATTTCATATTTACAGACAAAGTAAATTATACTACAAGCCAATATCCTACTTACAATATACAACAACAACCATGACATACATTAATATAGCCTTACATTATTAGCATAAAAACCATCTACAATCCTTACTTTTATATATCTAGAGCGTCTAAGCAGAAAGGTCCCCTTAAAATCACCTCTGAATAATTCCTGAATTAACTACCCAAGATTCACCCTTATTTTCATCCCGGAATCTTCATTTCTTTAGCCTTTTCTAAAATAGAAAAAGGAGATTCTTCTAGATCCGGCATTGTTTTCATGCGAGGAAACATATGCCGCAGATCCTGTTTTGTTGACATTTCTATTTGTTATAACACAAAGGTTACTTCAAGAAATTTAGTCTTGTCATCTTGAACTTCAAATATACAAATATTTTGGCAAGTAGCTACTAATCTGAAATACTGTGTGAAATCGTTTACTTTTGACGATATTTTACTCAACTTGGTTAACAGAATCAAAAACTAGGGAAAACATAAACATAATCTGAACTCATTTCCTTCAGAACTCAATACTCAAGGTTTATTTTAAAACCTAAATATGTTGAATGAAAACTATCCCTACATTTGGTCGTTCTCAATCATTATCAGAAACCCCTCAATATATACTAAGGTTTTTTTTTTACTCAAATAAGGTTTGTGAGTTCGAAGAAGAGTCTCTCAGGTCTGTTCAATTTTAGAGTTGGACGTCGATTTTCATTGGCTTATTTTTCTTAACACAGTCTCACAAGATTGCAA